>NC_084635.1:40558266-40748266 GCF_033978795.1 Nerophis ophidion | reverse complement strand
GTCTTAGCAGACAGAAGAAAAGGTCTTAGCAGACAGAGGAAGGGTCTTAGCAGACGGAGGAAGGGTCTTGGCAGACAGAGGAAGGGTCTTAGCAGACAGAGGAAGGGTCTTAGCAGACAGAGAAAAGGTCTTAGCAGAGACAGAGGAAGGGTCTTAGCAGAGACAGAGGAAGGGTCTTGGCAGACAGAGAAAAGGTCTTAGCAGACAGAGAAAAGGTCTTAGCAGACAGAGAAAAGGTCTTAGCAGACAGAGGAAAGGTTTTGGCAGCCAGAGGAAAAGTCTTGGCAGACAGAGGTAGGGTCTTAGCAGAAAGAGGAAAGGTCTTAGCAGACAGAAGAAAAGGTCTTAGCAGACAGAGGAAGGGTCTTAGCAGACAGAGGAAGGGTCTTGGCAGACAGAGGAAAAGTATTGGCAGACAGAGGTAGGGTCTTAGCAGAAAGAGGAAAGGTCTTAGCAGACAGAAGAAAGGTCTTAGCAGACAGAAGAAAAGGTCTTGGCAGACAAAGGAAGGGTCTTGGCAGACAGAGAAAAGGTCTTAGCAGACAGAGAAAAGGTCTTAGCAGACAGAGGAAAGGTTTTAGCAGACAGAGGAAAGGTTTTAGCAGACAGAAGAGGAAAGGTCGTAGGACACAGAGGAAAGGTTTTAGCAGACAGAGGAAAGGTTTTAGCAGACAGAAGAGGAAAGGTCTTAGGAGACAGAGGAAGGCTCTTGGCAGACAAAGGAAGGGTCTTAGCAGACAGAGGAAGGGTCTTAGACAGGTCTTAGCAGACAGAGGAAAGGTCTTAGCAGACAGAAGAAAGGTCTCAGCAGACAGAGGAAGGGTTTTAGCAGACAGAGGAAAGGTCTTAGCAGACAGAGGAAGGGTCTTAGCAGACAGAATAAAGGTCTTATCAGACAGAGGAAGGGTTTTAGCAGACAGAAGAAGGTTCTTGGCAGACAGAGGAAGGGTCTTAACAGACAGAGGAAGGGTCTTGGCAGACAGAAGAAGGGTCTTAGCAGACAGAGGAAGGGTCTTAGCAGACAGAGGAAGGGTTTTAGCAGACAGAGGAAAAGTCTTGGCAGACAGAGGTAGGGTCTTAGCAGAAAGAGGAAAGGTCTTAGCAGACAGAAGAAAAGGTCTTAGCAGACAGAGGAAGGGTCTTGGCAGACAGAGAAAAGGTCTTAGCAGACAGAAGAAAGGTCTTAGCAGACAGAAGAAAATGTCTTGGCAGACAAAGGAAGGGTCTTGGCAGACAGAGAAAAGGTCTTAGCAGACAGAGAAAAGGTCTTAGCAGACTGAGGAAAGGTTTTAGCAGACCGAGGAAAGGTTTTAGCAGACAGAAGAGGAAAAGTCTTAGGAGACAGAGGAAGGGTTCTAGCAGACAGAGGAAAGGTCTTAGCAGACAGAGGAAGGGTCTTAGCAGACAGAGGAAAGGTTTTAGCAGACAGAGGAAGGGTTTTAGCAGACAGAAGAAGGTTCTTGGCAGACAGAGGAAGGGTCTTAACAGACAGAGGAAGGGTCTTAGCAGACAGAGGAAAGGTTTTAGCAGACAGAAGAGGAAAGGTCTTAGCAGACAGAGGAAGAGGAAAGGTCTTAGGAGACAGAGGAAGGTTCTTGGCAGATAGAGGAAGGGTCTTAGCAGACAGAAGAAGGGTCTTAGCAGACAGAGGAAGGGTTTTAGCAGACAGAGGAAAGGTCTTAGCGGGAGAGCTTCGGTTGGAGATGACCTACCCTTCCCTGTCAGCACTAGAGGATGGTGCGGGGGCGGGGACAGTGACCGTACCCACATTATCCAGCCTGATCTGAATGGTGGTACCTAAGGGGCTCCTCAGGTACCTTCTCTCCACGTTGCGCTCCAGATTAGCCAGACGTGTCACTGCTATGTCCAGTGGGTTGTCCGGGTGGCGCGTCACCCCGCCCTTTTCCCCCCGCTCCTCCGGGTGGTCCCTGCTGTCCTTGTCGCCCCCGTGAGTGCACGACGGTCCTGACTTGGTGGGGGGCTTATGCTCGTAATACACCAGGTCTTCCCTCTCGGACTGAGGGTCCAAATGTGTCCAGCCCTGAAGAGGAAGTGGAAGCACTGGGTGAGTCTTCAAGAACACCTGAACACAGCACACCATGTCTCTTCAAGAGGAACTGCAACTTTTTTGTCCCCCTTCTTTCCCTTTTATGGGCATTCTAAATGGTAAAAAACTGCTAGCACGAGGTGGCTAAGAATACAGGTCTTAAGGATTCATCCACACTGCTTATAAAGTGCTCTAAAAACTTCTAAAAACCACCAACAAAGCTTCATTTACATGCTCACTGAACTTTGTGGACATTGTAAAAAAGTCTATGCACCATAAAAAACAAAAGCAAAATTACACCCGTTTAAATCCATTACAAAGCACGATGGGAAATGCTTGGAGCATTTTAGTAGCTTGATATTTCTGATTGTTTACAAAACTTTAAGGAGGTCATCATGCAAGTAAACAATATAGAAGTCAAACTTTCACATACTCATAATATCCAATTATATTAATTGATGATTAGTATTTTCATTATACTAACATAATATGTACACATGTATACACACATATATATATATATACATACATATACATATATATACATACACACAAACATATATATATATGTACATACATTTATATATATATACATATACATGTACATATATATATACATATAAATATACATGTACATATATATATACATATAAATATACATGTGTACATATATATATATACATATACATGTACATATTTATATATATATACATATACATGTAAATATATATATATATATACATGTACATATATATGTACATGGAAGGATGGATGGATGTAGATAGAGATAGATAGATGGACGGATGGACGGACTTACATATACATGTACATATATATACACATATACATATATACATATACATGTACATATATATACACATATACATATATACGTAAATATATACACATATATACATGTACATATATACACATATACATGTACATATATACATATACATGTACATATACATGTACATATATATACATATACATGTACATGTACATACATATACATGTACATATATATACATGTACATATACATATACATGTACATATATGTACATATACATGTACATATATGTACATATATATATATATATACATGTACATATATATATATAAATGTACATATACATGTACATATATGTACATATACATGTACATATATGTACATATACATGTACATATATATATATATATACATGTACATATATATATATAAATGTACATATACATGTACATATATATATATATATATATATTATATATATATATATATTATATATATATATATATATATACATATACATATTAGGGCTGTGTCACGCCAAATTTCTTCCCCCCCTACAAAAACCTTCCCCCCATTTACTTCCAGGGTCATGATTAATTAATACAGACGTTTTTTTAACGCTATATTATAAAAAATAAAAATATAATAAAAATTTACAAACACAAGCTATGGGATGACGTAAGAGGAAACGTGACCCCGACAGTAAATGGGGGGAAGGCTTTTTTTTTTTTTTTTTTTAATTTTTTTTAATAATATAGCGTTAACAAAACGTTTGTATTTTTATAATATAGCGTTATATTTTTATAATATAGCGTTACAAAACGTCTAAATTAATCGGACAAATTAACTTGAGGATATTCCTGACGTAAGAGGAAACATGACCCTGGAAGTAAATGGGGGGAAGGTTTTTGTAGGGGGGAAGAAATTTGGCGTGACAGCTGCAACAACTAATCGTTGAAATCAATTAAAATCGTTTTAAAAAATAGTTGGCCATTAATTTAGTCCTCGATTCGTTGGATGTATGCAATGCCCGATGTCCATTTATTTAATTTAGCTGTTTTTTTTTATGTGATGGTGTAATTAGATGGGATGGATGGATGGATGGATGTAGATATAGATGGACGGACGGACGGACGGACGGACGGACGGACGGACGGACGGACGGACGGACAGACAGACAGACAGACAGACAGACAGACAGACAGACAGACAGTACTTTTATTGATTCCCTCGGGGAGTTTCCTCAGGGATATTTAAATTCCAGCAGCAGTGTACAGAATTGACATCGAATTTAAAAAGTAAATAACGGGGGTTTCATGGGGGGGGGGGGGGGGGAAAGAAGAAAATATTACAATAAGAATAAAAATAAAAAAGCAACATAAGAGAGTGGATCGTGAGATCGACAGGCGGATCGGTGCGGCGTCTTCAGTAATGCGGACGTTGTATCGATCCGTTGTGGTGAAGAAGGAGCTGAGCCGGAAGGCAAAGCTCTCAATTTACCGGTCGATCTACGTTCCCATCCTCACCTATGGTCATGAGCTTTGGGTCATGACCGAAAGGATAAGATCACGGGTACAAGCGGCCCAAATGAGTTTCCTCTGCCATGTGGCGGGTCTCTCCCTTAGAGATAGGGTGAGAAGCTCTGCCATCCGGGAGGAACTCAAAAGTAAAGCCGCTGCTCCTCCACATCAAGAGGAGCCAGATGAAGTGGTTCGGGCATCTGGTCAGGATGCCACCCGAACGCCTCCCTAGGGAGGTGTTTAGGGCACGTCCAACCGGTAGGAGGCCACGGGGAAGACCCAGGACACGTTGGGAAGACTATGTCTCCCGGCTGGCCTGGGAACGCCTCGGGATCCCCCGGGAAGAGCTAGACGAAGTGGCTGGAGATAGGGAAGTCTGGGCTTCCCTGCTTAGGCTGCTGCCCCCGCGACCCGACCTCGGATAAGCGGAAGATGATGGATGGATGGATGGAACATAAGAATAAAAATATAACAGTAAAAATAACAATATAACAAGAAAAACTAGGCAGCAGTGACCATGATATGAAAAAATGTGCCTTTTACATCAGAAATTATTAAATAAATCGACTAAGTATGTATTGACATTGTACATGTAAATGTTGCTACTATTGTACGTTCATGATATGGTTTCTCTCATTTCAGAAAGAAACAAGCCAGCATTGGCGACTTGGTACAAAGGAAGGTGTGCACACCAAAGCAAGCGGCTGCATTGACTGATGCTATCCTGAATATGTTGCTAACTGACATGAGGCCACTATCAATGGTGGAGGATGACGGTTTCAGAAAAATGATTTACGTCCTCAACCCTGGTTACACTCTTCCCTCGAGGACCCATTTTACCAAACTGATGGAGAGGAAGTATGAGCAGACATTTCAAGCTGTGTAAACTGACGTTAAAGCCGCCCAAAGCAAAATTGCCACCCAAAGCCACGAAAGCCTATCTTGGCAATACATGCCACTACATTGGAGACGACTGGAACATGAAGTCAATCTGCCTTACGACCATGACACTAGAGGAAAGACATTCAGCATCCAACATTGCAGAATGGTTGGAATAGGTAGTAGGGAGGTTTGAAATTCCCCTAAGCAAGATTATTCTATTGTGCATGACAATTGTGCACATTATAAAAAAAAAACATTCTTCTAACACTTGCCTTGTTATTGTTATGTTTGGCAAGTCAAAAAGACATGGTGCCAGTATGCGGTTTATTAAAAAAAAAAAAAAAGTATTGGAAAGGATAGAAATGTAGTTTGTCTTTTTTAATCCGATTATTAATCGAAGTAATAATCGACAGATTAATCCATTATCAAATTAATCGTTAGTTGCAGCCTTAATACATATATGTATATTTATATATATATATATATATATACATACACATATATATATACACATATACATACATACATACATATACATATACATACATATATACATATACATACATACATATATTTATATACATACATATACATACACATACACACACATACATATACATATACACATTATATATATACACATATACACATATATACATTATATATATATATATGCATACATTATATATATATATATATCCATCCATCCATTTTCTACCGCTTAGTCCCTTTTGGGGTCGCGGGGGGCGCTGGCGCCTATCTCAGCTACAATCGGGCGTAAGGCGGGGTACACCCTGGACAAGTCGCCACCTCATCGCAGGGCTATATATATATATATATATATATATATATATATATATATATATATATATATATATATAATGTATGCATATATATATAAAATAATATAAAATACAGTAACAATTACTTTCATCCTATTGATTTTTTTAACGTTGATGTTCCGGGTAATCTCATTTTGAGTGAAGGTATAGTAAAGGCAACCTTTTTCGGTCATTCTTTTTCTTTTCTTTTAGTGTGTAAATGTGTATTATTGTTAAATATGTATAATCTGTACTGTTTTAATATGGTTCAAAGTTGATTTTATCACCGAAATAAACATATTTAATTCATTTATTCATAAAAGGATGTTTTTTTAGAGCGCTTAATGAGCGGGATTAGATCGTACCCTCTTAGCTGCCTCCTGCTAGCAGTTTTAGTATTTAGAATGCACATACGTGTTTTGCAGTCTCACATCCAGGATGTAGATCAGGGGTCACCAACTACGGTGCCCGCGGGCACCAGGTCGCCCGTAAGGACCAGATGAGTCGCCCACTGGCCTGTTCTAAAAATAGCTCAAATAGCAGCACTTGCCAGTGAGCTGCCTCTATTTTTTTAAATTGTATTTATTTACTAACAAGTTGGTCTCGCTTTGCTCGACATTTTTAATTCTAAGAGAGACAAAACTCAAATAGAATTTGAAAATCCAAGAAAATATTTTAAAGACTTGGTCTTCACTTGTTTAAATAAATTCATTTATTTTTTTACTTTGCTTCTTATAACTTTCAGAAAGACAATTTGAGAAAAAATACAACCTTAATAATTATTTTTGGATCTTTAAACACATATACCTTTTTACCTTTTAAATTCCTTCCTCTTCTTTTCTGACAATTTAAATCAATGTTCAAGTAAATTTATTTTTTTTATTGTAAAGAATAATAAATAGATTTTAATTTAATTCTTCATTTTAGCTTCTATTTTTCGACGAAGAATATTTGTGAAATATTTATTTAAACTTATTAGGATTAAAATAAATAAAAAATATTCTTGCAAATTTAGAAAAATCTGTAGAATCAAATTTAAATCTTATTTCAAAGTCTTTTGAATTTCTTTTAAAATTTTTGTTCTGGAAAATCTAGAAGAATTAATGATGTGTCTTTGTTAGAAATATAGCTTGGTCCAATTTGTTATATATTCTAACAAAGTGCAGATTGGATTTTAACCTATTTAAAACATGTCATCAAAATTCTAAAAATAATCTTAATCAGGAAAAATTACTAATAATGTTCCATAAATTCTTTTTTTAATTTTTTCAAAAGAATTCGAATAAGCTAGTTTTCCTCTTCTTTTTTTCTGTTGAATTTTGAATTTTAAAGAGTTGAAATTGAAGATAAACTATGTTTCAGAATTTAATTTACATTTTTTTTGTTGGAAAGAGTGTAATGAACCTAGTACTTTAGTCTTGTTGAAAATAGTGTAATGAACCTAGTATTTTAGTCTTGTTGAAAAGGTTGGAAAGAATGTAATGAACCTAGTATCGTTTTCTCCTCTTTTAAACCGTTCAATTAAGTGTTTTTTCATCATTTATTCTCTACAAAAAACCAACCGTGGAAGGAAAAAAAATGTACGACGGAATGACAGACAGAAATACCCCTTTATTTTATTTATATATATACATATATATATATATATATATATATATATGTTTCTATATACCGTATATTCATTGTGAGAAATCGACGATCAGTGTTTCCACAAAGATAAATATCATTAATTATTAATAATAACAGAGTTTAAGGTAAATTGAGCAAATTGGCTATTTCCGGCAATTTATTTAAGTGTGTATCAAACTGGTAGCCCTTGGCATGAATCAGTACCCAAGAAGTAGCTCTTGCTTTCCAAAAGCTTGGTGACCCCCGCTGTAGATGATGTACACAAGTTGCCAAGGTGCAGTTTCCCCCCCCAAGAGGACGCTGATGTGTCCTACCTTGACTTGTAGACTGGCAGCCGTCACCTTCCTCTCCAGTTCCTCCACCTGCTGCAAAACAGCGATGTCCATCTCCATGGCCTGCTCCTCCACACACCAGCCTCGCACCGACTCCACACTCACCTGGCTCTCCTCCAGCTCCCGCAGCTCAATCATGGCCACTGCGCGGATCACAGGGCATGTAGACGCCGACAACGTACACCCGGCCTGCGTGTTGTGCCGGCACTCACCGTCTCTGTGTTTGGTGCACACCTGCGGGATGATTTCCAGGTACTTCTGCATCTGCCTCTGGAGGGTTTTCTCCCTCACGCCTCGGCTGTGGAGCGCTGCCACCAAGGCCTTCAGCTCCTCCATGTCCGACACGCGCCACCACCCTGTCAGCATGTCTGAGGACAGGACAGATGATAGAACCAGGGCCGTTCATGGTCATTTCCTTGACTTTTTCCCCACGCTTAGAACCCTGCGGCTTATAAAAACCTACAGTAATAGTAACAGGGCCGTTCGTGGTCATTTCCTTGACTTTTTCCCCACGCTTAGAACCCTGCGGCTTATAAAAACCTACAGTAATAGTAACAGGGCCGTTCGTGGTCATTTCCTTGACTTTTTCCCCACGCTTAGAACCCTGCGGCTTATAAAAACCTACAGTAATAGTAACAGGGCCATTCATGGTCATTTCCTTGACTTTTTCCCCACGCTTAGAACCCTGCAGCTTATAAAAACCTACAGTAATAGTAACAGGGTCGTTCATGGTCATTTCCTTGACTTTTCCCCACGCTTAAAACCCTGCGGCTTATAAAAACCTACAGTAATAGTAACAGGGCCGTTCATGGTCATTTCCTTGACTTTTTTCCCCATGCTTAGAACCCTGCGGCTTATAAAAACCTACAGTAATAGTAACAGGGCCGTTCATGGTCATTTCCTTGACTTTTTCCCCATGCTTAGAACCCTGCGGTTTATAAAAACCTACAGTAATAGTAACAGGGCCGTTCGTGGTCATTTCCTTGACTTTTTCCCCATGCTTAGAACCCTGCGTCTTATAAAAACCTACAGTAATAGTAACAGGGCCATTTCCTTGACTTTTTCCCCACGCTTAGAACCCTGCGGCTTATAAAAACCTACAGTAATAGTAACAGGGCCGTTCATGGTCATTTCCTTGACTTTTTCCCCGTGCTTAGAACCCTGCGGCTTATAAAAACCTACAGTAATAGTAACAGGGCCGTTCATGGTCATTTCCTTGACTTTTTCCCCACGCTTAGAACCCTGCGGCTTATAAAAACCTACAGTAATAGTAACAGGGCCATTTCCTTGACTTTTTCCCCGTGCTTAGAACCCTGCGGCTTATAAAAACCTACAGTAATAGTAACAGGGCCGTCATGGTCATTTCCTTGACTTTTTCCCAACGCTTAGAACCCTGCGGCTTATAAAAACCTACAGTAATAATAACAGGGCCGTTCGTGGTCATTTCCTTGACTTTTTCCCCACGCTTAGAACCCTGCGGCTTATAAAAACCTACAGTAATAGTTACAGGGCCATTTCCTTGACTTTTTCCCCGTGCTTAAAACCCTGCGGCTTATAAAAACCTACAGTAATAGTAACAGGGCCGTTCATGGTCATTTCCTTGACTTTTTCCCCACGCTTAGAACCCTGCGGCTTATAAAAACCTACAGTAATAGTAACAGGGCCGTTCGTGGTCATTTCCTTGACTTTTTCCCCACGCTTAGAACCCTGCGGCTTATAAAAACCTACAGTAATAGTAACACGGCCGTTCATGGTCATTTCCTTGACTTTTTCCCCGTGCTTAGAACCCTGCGGCTTATAAAAACCTACAGTAATAGTAACAGGGCCGTTCATGGTCATTTCCTTGACTTTTTCCCCACGCTTAGAACCCTGCGGCTTATAAAAACCTACAGTAATAGTAACAGGGCCATTTCCTTGACTTTTTCCCCGTGCTTAGAACCCTGCGGCTTATAAAAACCTACAGTAATAGTAACAGGGCCGTCATGGTCATTTCCTTGACTTTTTCCCCACGCTTAGAACCCTGCGGCTTATAAAAACCTACAGTAATAATAACAGGGCCGTTCGTGGTCATTTCCTTGACTTTTTCCCCACGCTTAGAACCCTGCGGCTTATAAAAACCTACAGTAATAGTTACAGGGCCATTTCCTTGACTTTTTCCCCGTGCTTAGAACCCTGCGGCTTATAAAAACCTACAGTAATAGTAACAGGGCCGTTCATGGTCATTTCCTTGACTTTTTCCCCACGCTTAGAACCCTGCGGCTTATAAAAACCTACAGTAATAGTAACAGGGCCGTTCGTGGTCATTTCCTTGACTTTTTCCCCACGCTTAGAACCCTGCGGCTTATAAAAACCTACAGTAATAGTAACAGGGCCGTTCGTGGTCATTTCCTTGACTTTTTCCCCACGCTTAGAACCCTGCGTCTTATAAAAACCTACAGTAATAGTAACAGGGCCATTTCCTTGACTTTTTCCCCACGCTTAGAACCCTGCGGCTTATAAAAACCTACAGTAATAGTAACAGGGCCGTTCATGGTCATTTCCTTGACTTTTTCCCCACGCTTAGAACCCTGCGGCTTATAAAAACCTACAGTAATAGTAACAGGGCCGTTCGTGGTCATTTCCTTGACTTTTTCCCCACGCTTAGAACCCTGCGGCTTATAAAAACCTACAGTAATAGTAACAGGGCCATTCATGGTCATTTCCTTGACTTTTTCCCCACGCTTAGAACCCTGCAGCTTATAAAAACCTACAGTAATAGTAACAGGGTCGTTCATGGTCATTTCCTTGACTTTTCCCCACGCTTAAAACCCTGCGGCTTATAAAAACCTACAGTAATAGTAACAGGGCCGTTCATGGTCATTTCCTTGACTTTTTTCCCCATGCTTAGAACCCTGCGGCTTATAAAAACCTACAGTAATAGTAACAGGGCCGTTCATGGTCATTTCCTTGACTTTTTCCCCATGCTTAGAACCCTGCGGTTTATAAAACCTACAGTAATAGTAACAGGGCCGTTCGTGGTCATTTCCTTGACTTTTTCCCCATGCTTAGAACCCTGCGTCTTATAAAAACCTACAGTAATAGTAACAGGGCCATTTCCTTGACTTTTTCCCCACGCTTAGAACCCTGCGGCTTATAAAAACCTACAGTAATAGTAACAGGGCCGTTCATGGTCATTTCCTTGACTTTTTCCCCGTGCTTAGAACCCTGCGGCTTATAAAAACCTACAGTAATAGTAACAGGGCCGTTCATGGTCATTTCCTTGACTTTTTCCCCACGCTTAGAACCCTGCGGCTTATAAAAACCTACAGTAATAGTAACAGGGCCATTTCCTTGACTTTTTCCCCGTGCTTAGAACCCTGCGGCTTATAAAAACCTACAGTAATAGTAACAGGGCCGTCATGGTCATTTCCTTGACTTTTTCCCAACGCTTAGAACCCTGCGGCTTATAAAAACCTACAGTAATAATAACAGGGCCGTTCGTGGTCATTTCCTTGACTTTTTCCCCACGCTTAGAACCCTGCGGCTTATAAAAACCTACAGTAATAGTTACAGGGCCATTTCCTTGACTTTTTCCCCGTGCTTAAAACCCTGCGGCTTATAAAAACCTACAGTAATAGTAACAGGGCCGTTCATGGTCATTTCCTTGACTTTTTCCCCACGCTTAGAACCCTGCGGCTTATAAAAACCTACAGTAATAGTAACAGGGCCGTTCGTGGTCATTTCCTTGACTTTTTCCCCACGCTTAGAACCCTGCGGCTTATAAAAACCTACAGTAATAGTAACACGGCCGTTCATGGTCATTTCCTTGACTTTTTCCCCGTGCTTAGAACCCTGCGGCTTATAAAAACCTACAGTAATAGTAACAGGGCCGTTCATGGTCATTTCCTTGACTTTTTCCCCACGCTTAGAACCCTGCGGCTTATAAAAACCTACAGTAATAGTAACAGGGCCATTTCCTTGACTTTTTCCCCGTGCTTAGAACCCTGCGGCTTATAAAAACCTACAGTAATAGTAACAGGGCCGTCATGGTCATTTCCTTGACTTTTTCCCCACGCTTAGAACCCTGCGGCTTATAAAAACCTACAGTAATAATAACAGGGCCGTTCGTGGTCATTTCCTTGACTTTTTCCCCACGCTTAGAACCCTGCGGCTTATAAAAACCTACAGTAATAGTTACAGGGCCATTTCCTTGACTTTTTCCCCGTGCTTAGAACCCTGCGGCTTATAAAAACCTACAGTAATAGTAACAGGGCCGTTCATGGTCATTTCCTTGACTTTTTCCCCACGCTTAGAACCCTGCGGCTTATAAAAACCTACAGTAATAGTAACAGGGCCGTTCGTGGTCATTTCCTTGACTTTTTCCCCACGCTTAGAACCCTGCGGCTTATAAAAACCTACAGTAATAGTAACAGGGCCGTTCGTGGTCATTTCCTTGACTTTTTCCCCACGCTTAGAACCCTGCGTCTTATAAAAACCTACAGTAATAGTAACAGGGCCATTTCCTTGACTTTTTCCCCACGCTTAGAACCCTGCGGCTTATAAAAACCTACAGTAATAGTAACAGGGCCGTTCATGGTCATTTCCTTGACTTTTTCCCCACGCTTAGAACCCTGCGGCTTATAAAAACCTACAGTAATAGTAACAGGGCCGTTCGTGGTCATTTCCTTGACTTTTTCCCCACGCTTAGAACCCTGCGGCTTATAAAAACCTACAGTAATAGTAACAGGGCCGTTCGTGGTCATTTCCTTGACTTTTTCCCCACGCTTAGAACCCTGCGGCTTATAAAAACCTACAGTAATAGTAACAGGGCCGTTCGTGGTCATTTCCTTGACTTTTTCCCCACGCTTAGAACCCTGCGGCTTATAAAAACCTACAGTAATAGTAACAGGGCCATTCATGGTCATTTCCTTGACTTTTCCCCAAGCTTAGAACCCTGCGGCTTATAAAAACCTACAGTAATAGTAACAGGGCCATTCATGGTCATTTCCTTGACTTTTCCCCAAGCTTAGAACCCTGCGGCTTATAAAAACCTACAGTAATAGTAACAGGGCCATTCATGGTCATTTCCTTGACTTTTCCCCAAGCTTAGAACCCTGCGGCTTATAAAAACCTACAGTAATAGTAACAGGGCCATTCATGGCCATTTCCTTGACTTTTTCCCCACGCTTAGAACCCTGCGGCTTATAAAAACCTACAGTAATAGTAACAGGGGCGTTCATGGTCATTTCCTTGACTTTTTCCCCATGCTTAGAACCCTGCGGTTTATAAAAACCTACAGTAATAGTAACAGGGCCGTTCGTGGTCATTTCCTTGACTTTTTCCCCACGCTTAGAACCCTGCGTCTTATAAAAACCTACAGTAATAGTAACAGGGCCATTTCCTTGACTTTTTCCCCACGCTTAGAACCCTGCGGCTTATAAAAACCTACAGTAATAGTAACAGGGCCGTTCATGGTCATTTCCTTGACTTTTTCCCCGTGCTTAGAACCCTGCGGCTTATAAAAACCTACAGTAATAGTAACAGGGCCGTTCATGGTCATTTCCTTGACTTTTTCCCCACGCTTAGAACCCTGCGGCTTATAAAAACCTACAGTAATAGTAACAGGGCCATTTCCTTGACTTTTTCCCCGTGCTTAGAACCCTGCGGCTTATAAAAACCTACAGTAATAGTAACAGGGCCGTCATGGTCATTTCCTTGACTTTTTCCCCACGCTTAGAACCCTGCGGCTTATAAAAACCTACAGTAATAATAACAGGGCCGTTCGTGGTCATTTCCTTGACTTTTTCCCCACGCTTAGAACCCTGCGGCTTATAAAAACCTACAGTAATAGTTACAGGGCCATTTCCTTGACTTTTTCCCCGTGCTTAGAACCCTGCGGCTTATAAAAACCTACAGTAATAGTAACAGGGCCGTTCATGGTCATTTCCTTGACTTTTTCCCCACGCTTAGAACCCTGCGGCTTATAAAAACCTAGAGTAATAGTAACATGGCCGTTCGTGGTCATTTCCTTGACTTTTTCCCCACGCTTAGAACCCTGCGGCTTATAAAAACCTACAGTAATAGTAACAGGGCCGTTCGTGGTCATTTCCTTGACTTTTTCCCCACGCTTAGAACCCTGCGTCTTATAAAAACTTACAGTAATAGTAACAGGGCCATTTCCTTGACTTTTTCCCCACGCTTAGAACCCTGCGGCTTATAAAAACCTACAGTAATAGTAACAGGGCCGTTCATGGTCATTTCCTTGACTTTTTCCCCACGCTTAGAACCCTGCGGCTTATAAAAACCTACAGTAATAGTAACAGGGCCGTTCGTGGTCATTTCCTTGACTTTTTCCCCACGCTTAGAACCCTGCGGCTTATAAAAACCTACAGTAATAGTAACAGGGCCGTTCGTGGTCATTTCCTTGACTTTTTCCCCACGCTTAGAACCCTGCGGCTTATAAAAACCTACAGTAATAGTAACAGGGCCGTTCGTGGTCATTTCCTTGACTTTTTCCCCACGCTTAGAACCCTGCGGCTTATAAAAACCTACAGTAATAGTAACAGGGCCATTCATGGTCATTTCCTTGACTTTTCCCCAAGCTTAGAACCCTGCGGCTTATAAAAACCTACAGTAATAGTAACAGGGCCATTCATGGTCATTTCCTTGACTTTTCCCCAAGCTTAGAACCCTGCGGCTTATAAAAACCTACAGTAATAGTAACAGGGCCATTCATGGTCATTTCCTTGACTTTTCCCCAAGCTTAGAACCCTGCGGCTTATAAAAACCTACAGTAATAGTAACAGGGCCGTTCGTGGTCATTTCCTTGACTTTTTCCCCACGCTTAGAACCCTGCGGCTTATAAAAACCTACAGTACTAGTAACAGGGCCGTTCATGGTCATTTCCTTGACTTTTTCCCCACGCTTAGAACCCTGCGGCTTATAAAAACCTACAGTAATAGTAACAGGGCCGTTCAGAGTCATTTCCTTGACTTTTCCCCCACGCTTAGAACCCTGCGGCTTATAAAAACCTACAGTAATAGTAACAGGGCCATTCATGGTCATTTCCTTGACTTTTTCCCCACGCTTAGAACCCTGCGGCTTATAAAAACCTACAGTAATAGTAACAGGGCCATTCATGGTCATTTCCTTGACTTTTCCCCAAGCTTAGAACCCTGCGGCTTATAAAAACCTACAGTAATAGTAACAGGGCCGTTCGTGGTCATTTCCTTGACTTTTTCCCCGTGCTTAGAACCCTGCGGCTTATAAAAACCTACAGTAATAGTAACAGGGCCGTCATGGTCATTTCCTTGACTTTTTCCCCACGCTTAGAACCCTGCGGCTTATAAAAACCTACAGTAATAATAACAGGGCCGTTCGTGGTCATTTCCTTGACTTTTTCCCCACGCTTAGAACCCTGCGGCTTATAAAAACCTACAGTAATAGTTACAGGGCCATTTCCTTGACTTTTTCCCCGTGCTTAGAACCCTGCGGCTTATAAAAACCTACAGTAATAGTAACAGGGCCGTTCATGGTCATTTCCTTGACTTTTTCCCCACGCTTAGAACCCTGCGGCTTATAAAAACCTAGAGTAATAGTAACATGGCCGTTCGTGGTCATTTCCTTGACTTTTTCCCCACGCTTAGAACCCTGCGGCTTATAAAAACCTACAGTAATAGTAACAGGGCCGTTCGTGGTCATTTCCTTGACTTTTTCCCCACGCTTAGAACCCTGCGTCTTATAAAAACTTACAGTAATAGTAACAGGGCCATTTCCTTGACTTTTTCCCCACGCTTAGAACCCTGCGGCTTATAAAAACCTACAGTAATAGTAACAGGGCCGTTCATGGTCATTTCCTTGACTTTTTCCCCACGCTTAGAACCCTGCGGCTTATAAAAACCTACAGTAATAGTAACAGGGCCGTTCGTGGTCATTTCCTTGACTTTTTCCCCACGCTTAGAACCCTGCGGCTTATAAAAACCTACAGTAATAGTAACAGGGCCGTTCGTGGTCATTTCCTTGACTTTTTCCCCACGCTTAGAACCCTGCGGCTTATAAAAACCTACAGTAATAGTAACAGGGCCGTTCGTGGTCATTTCCTTGACTTTTTCCCCACGCTTAGAACCCTGCGGCTTATAAAAACCTACAGTAATAGTAACAGGGCCATTCATGGTCATTTCCTTGACTTTTCCCCAAGCTTAGAACCCTGCGGCTTATAAAAACCTACAGTAATAGTAACAGGGCCATTCATGGTCATTTCCTTGACTTTTCCCCAAGCTTAGAACCCTGCGGCTTATAAAAACCTACAGTAATAGTAACAGGGCCATTCATGGTCATTTCCTTGACTTTTCCCCAAGCTTAGAACCCTGCGGCTTATAAAAACCTACAGTAATAGTAACAGGGCCGTTCGTGGTCATTTCCTTGACTTTTTCCCCACGCTTAGAACCCTGCGGCTTATAAAAACCTACAGTAATAGTAACAGGGCCATTCATGGTCATTTCCTTGACTTTTTCCCCACGCTTAGAACCCTGCGGCTTATAAAAACCTACAGTACTAGTAACAGGGCCGTTCATGGTCATTTCCTTGACTTTTTCCCCACGCTTAGAACCCTGCGGCTTATAAAAACCTACAGTAATAGTAACAGGGCCGTTCAGAGTCATTTCCTTGACTTTTCCCCCACGCTTAGAACCCTGCGGCTTATAAAAACCTACAGTAATAGTAACAGGGCCATTCATGGTCATTTCCTTGACTTTTTCCCCACGCTTAGAACCCTGCGGCTTATAAAAACCTACAGTAATAGTAACAGGGCCATTCATGGTCATTTCCTTGACTTTTCCCCAAGCTTAGAACCCTGCGGCTTATAAAAACCTACAGTAATAGTAACAGGGCCGTTCGTGGTCATTTCCTTGACTTTTCCCCCACGCTTAGAACCCTGCGGCTTATAAAAACCTACAGTAATAGTAACAGGGCCATTCATGGTCATTTCCTTGACTTTTTCCCCACGCTTAGAACCCTGCGGCTTATAAAAACCTACAGTAATAGTAACAGGGCCGTTCGTGGTCATTTCCTTGACTTTTTCCCCACGCTTAGAACCCTGCGGCTTATAAAAACCTACAGTAATAGTAACAGGGCCGTTCATGGTCATTTCCTTGACTTTTTCCCCACGCTTAGAACCCTGCGGCTTATAAAAACCTACATTAATAGTAACAGGGCCGTTCATGGTCATTTCCTTGACTTTTTCCCCACGCTTAGAACCCTGCGGCTTATAAAAACCTACAGTAATAGTAACAGGGCCGTTCATGGTCATTTCCTTGACTTTTCCCCACGCTTAAAACCCTGCGGCTTATAAAAACCTACAGTAATAGTAACATGGCCGTTCGTGGTCATTTCCTTGACTTTTTCCCCACGCTTAGAACCCTGCGTCTTATAAAAACCTACAGTAATAGTAACAGGGCCATTTCCTTGACTTTTTCCCCACGCTTAGAACCCTGCGGCTTATAAAAACCTACAGTAATAGTAACAGGGCCGTTCATGGTCATTTCCTTGACTTTTTCCCCGTGCTTAGAACCCTGCGGCTTATAAAAACCTACAGTAATAGTAACAGGGCCGTTCATGGTCATTTCCTTGACTTTTTCCCCACGCTTAGAACCCTGCGGCTTATAAAAACCTACAGTAATAGTAACAGGGCCATTTCCTTGACTTTTTCCCCACGCTTAGAACCCTGCGGCTTATAAAAACCTACAGTAATAGTAACAGGGCCGTTCATGGTCATTTCCTTGACTTTTTCCCCGTGCTTAGAACCCTGCGGCTTATAAAAACCTACAGTAATAGTAACAGGGCCGTTCATGGTCATTTCCTTGACTTTTTCCCCACGCTTAGAACCCTGCGGCTTATAAAAACCTACAGTAATAGTAACAGGGCCATTCATGGTCATTTACTTGACTTTTTCCCCACGCTTAGAACCCTGTGGCTTATAAAAACCTACAGTAATAGTAACAGGGCCGTTCATGGTCATTTCCTTGACTTTTTCCCCACGCTTAGAACCCTGCGGCTTATAAAAACCTACAGTAATAGTAACAGGGCCGTTCATGGTCATTTCCTTGACTTTTTCCCCGTGCTTAGAACCCTGCGGCTTATAAAAACCTACAGTAATAGTAACAGGGCCGTTCATGGTCATTTCCTTGACTTTTTCCCCACGCTTAGAACCCTGCGGCTTATAAAAACCTACAGTAATAGTAACAGGGCCCTTCATGGTCATTTCTTTGACTTTTTCCCCACGCTTAGAACCCTGCGGCTTATATATATATATATATATATATGTGTGTACTTTACATGCAGTCGGCTTTCGGCCCCAGGCCAAATTGTTTTAGGCCAATGTCCCCCTCCCCCCAAGTCCTCCCATCCAATCATGGCTGCACGGACTTACCCTCAGGGATAGGCCGAGGCGTGAGGCGGTCCAGAGACTTTGGAAGCTCCAGGGCAGGAGACGGCATGGAGGAGCTTTTGTCAAGAGGAGGTAGAGGCGAGTCGCTCTTGCTGGACACGCTGGCTGCAGTGTTGCCCTCCGCCGAGTGACCCGGCGCGGGACTGGGGCTGCTGCAGGCGGGCAGGCCGGGACTGACCATGCCGCTGGACCAGCTCCCTAAGGACACGCCCAGGTAGGAACCTCCCGACTTCACCTGAGCACACAACAAGGTAGCATCTTTTATTACGAGAGGACGATATTGTTGCTGGTTGCGATACCAACACGCCCCAAGTCAACTTTCAGTTTCGATACCTGTCATTTTATTGCAACAAAGGATGACAAAAGCAGGAGAGATGGCGCCCATTTTAGAGACTGTTTTCTGTCTCTCACAGCACTGCTAGTTCTATACTAACTCCTCAATCTAGAAGTCATCAACTATCATCAACAGCAGGGGTGTCCAAACTTTTTCCACAGAGGGCCGCACACGGAAAAATGTAAGCATGCGGGGGCCATTGTGATATTTTTCATTTTCAAACCTCAACAAAATATATGGATTTTTTTTTTTATCCTTAGGACTCCTGGGGAGCATAGAGGGCCTCGGTTACTAAAATGTTAAAAATAAGTCAAATTATTATTATTATGTTTTATTTAATGCTTACAGTAAATCTTTATATCAACTTGAGGTTGATGTAAAGTAAAACAAATAAGGTTTTATGTCTTTTCTGTCAAAGACAACTTTAATTTTTTATAATAAAACTGAAACATGCAGTATTTGGATGGTTGGATGGATGGATGGACGGGACGGGACAGACGGACGGACGGACGGAAGGATGGATAGGATAGAATGGATTGGATGAAGGATAGATGGATAGATGGATGGATGGATGGATGGATAGATGGATGGATGGATGGATGGATGGATGGATGGACAGATAGATGGACAGATAGATGGATAGATAGATGGATGGATAGATGATAGATGATAGAATGGATAGATGATAGATGGTTGGATGGATAGATGGATGGATGGATGGATGGATGGATGGATGGATGGATGGATGGATGGACGGGACGGGACAGACGGACGGACGGAAGGATGGATAGGATAGAATGGATAGGATAGAATGGATTGGATGAAGGATAGATGGATAGATGGATGGATGGATAGATGGATAGATGGATGGATGGATGGATGGATGGATGGACAGATAGATGGATAGATAGATGGATAGATAGATGATAGATGATAGAATGGATAGATGATAGATGGATAGATGGATGGATGGATAGATGGATGGATGGATGGATGGATGGATGGATGGATGGATGGATGGATGGATGGATGGATGGATGGATGGATGGATGGACGGGACGGGACGGGACAGACGGACGGACGGAAGGATGGATGGATAGGATAGAATGGATTGGATGAAGGATAGATGGATAGATGGATGGATGGATAGATGGATAGATGGATGGATGGATGGACAGATAGATGGACAGATAGATGGATAGATAGATGATAGATGATAGAATGGATAGATGATAGATGCATGGATGGATAGATGGATGGATGGATAGATGGATGGATGGATGGATGGATGGATAGATGGATGGATGGATGGATGGATGGATGGATGGATGGATGGATGGACGGGACGGGACAGACGGACGGACGGACGGAAGGATGGATAGGATAGAATGGATTGGATGAAGGATAGATGGATAGATGGATGGATGGATGGACAGATAGATGGACAGATAGATGGATAGATAGATGGATAGATAGATGATAGATGATAGAATGGATGGATGGATGGATGGATGGATGGATGGATGGATGGGTGGATGGATGGACGGGACAGACGGACGGACGGACGGAAGGATGGATAGGATAGAATGGATAGGATAGAATGGATTGGATGAAGGATAGATGGATAGATGGATGGATGGATAGATGGATGGATGGATAGATGGATGGATGGATAGATGGATGGATGGACAGATAGATGGACAGATAGATGGATAGATAGATGATAGATGATAGAATGGATAGATGATAGATGGATGGATGGATAGATGGATGGATGGATGGATGGATGGATGGATGGATGGATGGATGGATGGATGGACAGATAGATGATGGAATGGATAGATGATAGATGGATGGATAGGATAGAATGGATTGGATGAATGATAGATAGATGGATGGATAGAATGATAGATAGATAGATGGATAGATGGATAGATGGATAAATGGATAGATGGATAGATGGATAAATGGATAGATGGATAGACAGATAGAAGTGATGACCGCCAGTGTCTCTAAGGGAAGCCATGTTTCTTGACGAGGCAAGGCAGCCGGCTTGATATTTTTTTTCCCCCTCCTCCACGGTGTAAGCATCAGACGGTCGGGGGCGGCTGGTGGGAGGAGGCAATAGAGTCCGCAGCTGCAGGAGGCACGATGCAAGCTCTCCGCTCATAACTACGGTAAGAGCCGACTTAATACCACCATTTAATAAATAAAGTACTATCTAAATAAAGTACTATCTAATTTGTGGGGCGGTTTAGCTCGGTTGGTAGAGTGGCCGTGCCAGCAACTTGAGGGTTGCAGGTTCAATTCCCGCTTCCGCCATCCTAGTCACTGCCGTTGTGTCCTTGGGCAAGACACTTTACCCACCTGCTCCCAGTGCCACCCACACTGGTTTGAATGTAACTTAGATATTGGGTTTCACTATGTCAAGCGCTTTGAGTCACTAGAGAAAAAGCGCTATATAAAGAAAGAGATTTTTTTTTTTTTTTCCTCACGGAAACATGCCGTTTGACATGTGGTAGGGAACCATGTTCCGCTCTGTTCCATAGCAAAGCTCCAAAAGCGAGAGCGATTCGGACCAAGAAAGCGACAATTTCCCCATTAATTTGAGCGAGGATAAAAGATTTGTGGATGAGGAAAGTGAGAGTGAAGGACTAGAAGAAAAGAAAGAAAAAGAAAAAAAGACGAGGGCAGTGGGAGCGATTCAGATGTTATTAGACACATTTACTTGGATAATTCTGGAAAATCCCTTATTTTGTGTTACTAGTTTTTTAGTGAGATTATATGGTCGTACCTGGGTGTGGCCACGGGTGTGTTGACCGCCAAGTGTCTCTGAGGGAAGCCACGTTTGTCGACGAGGCAAGGCAGCCGGGCTGAGATTTTTTTTTGTTCCCCTCCTCCACGGTGTAAGCATCCGACGGTCGGGGGCGGCCGGTGGGAGGAGGCACGACGCAAGCTCTCCGCTCATAACTACGGTAAGAGCCGACTTAATACCACAATTCCCTCACCTAAACCTGCCGTTTGACATGTGGTAGGGACTCATGTTCCGCTCTGTTCCATAGTAAAGCTTCACCGTCATCTTTCGGGAATGTAAACAATTAAAACACCGGCTGTGTTTCTGTTGCTAAAGGCAGCCGCAATACGCCGCTTCCTACCTACAGCTTTCTTCTTTGACGTCTCCATTATTATTTGAACAAATTGCAAAAGATTCAGCAACACAGATGTCCAGAATACTGTGGAATTATGCGACTAAAGCAGACGACTTTTAGCTGGGATCGGTGCGGGATCGAAATGTCCGCTTCAATCATACCGACGTTTTCAACAGGATACTTCGCGGGAAATTTAAAATTGCAATTTAGTAAACTAACATGTTGCAATGTTAATATTTCATCATTGATATATAAACTATCAGACTGCGTGGTCACTAGTAGTGGCTTTCAGTAGGTGTTTAAGTCCTATAGTATTCATATTCCCCCCAGAAGGTAGCGGGTGCTCACCTGCAGAGCTGAGAGCGGGTAGGTGAGGAGGCCCACCGGGTGGTGCGGGCTTGCAGAGGCGGAGGCGGCAGAAGGCGTGAGCGGGAGGGCGGGGGAGGGGGGAGGAGACTTGGCTTTGCTGGGCGTGGAGGAGGCCTGAGGGGGCGTGGTGGTGAGGGAGGAGAGGTCGCAGGGGGCGCGGGGCAGCAGACTGAACCAGTGGCCGCTCCTCTCCGTCAGGACTCGAAGCAGCTGGTCGTTGGGCTGCGGCGGCGAGGACGGAGCGGGGACGTTGTTACCGCTGATGACGGCAATCTTGGCCGGGGAGGAGGAGGAGGAGGAGGCGGGAGGAGGTCCACGCTCCTCCTTCACGGCTTCTCTCAGAGCATCCGAGCAGAGGTGGGAAACGTAGTCTTGTTGTCGGTAGAAGCAGCCCGGGGACTCCTTCTTCCCCGTCTCCTCCTCCTGAGAGCAGGACTTCTCTTTCTGGACCTCAAACTCCTGAGGTTCCTCCTTGACTTGGACTTCTGCCGCCGCTCTCCTCCTCCTCTGGCGCTCCTCCTCCAGTTCCTCGGGAGCTGCGCAAGGAAGCCGTCAGGTGTTGGCGTGCGTGCGCGGACGTGGCGCACCTTACCTTCTCCGCTCTCCATGGCTTCGATGAAGACCCCCCCGCAGTGGGGGAGCACCCAGTATCTGCGGCGGTAGCGGTCCTGGCCGTACATCATGGAGCGGAGGGAGTGGGAGATCTCAAAGAGCTTTCTCCTGGTCTGGTGGTGTTGCTGCAAGGACACAGAGGTCACCTCCAAACTCTCTCCTCTCAGCATCTCAGCATCCTTTCACAGCCACACTTTTTCAACCTCAAACTTTGCTGCCAGCTCCACACAAATGTGAGTCACTTCAGTCACCAAATCAAATTCAGCTCTGTTCATTACATTTAAATGCCATAAAAATTCTTGGGGATCCAAAAGAGCCCCGCTCATAAAAGTGTTAATAATAAGTCAGACATTATTTCTTCCTTAAAAAAAATCATGGTCAACTTCAGATCTATATGTCAATTTAATTTTTTTAAATTTTTATTGTTAATGTCTTTTTTGTCAAATGAACTTAATTGCAAAAAACACAAAATCTGAATAGATAAAACATTTTCAAAGTGTAATATTTGATGTGAATAATTGGAGCCTTAAATAGGTCAATAATAGTTTTTTGTTTGTTTGTTTAAATAATGCCTTTTGCTCTCAGAGCATCACACATTTGAAATTACACTGCTACCTCAACTTAAGAGTATTTTCACAGCAACACACATTTGAAATTACACCACTACCTTAAGTTAAGAGTATTTTCACAGCAACACACATTTGAAATTACACTTTTACCTCAACTTAAGAGTATTTTCACAGCAGCACACATTTGAAAATACACTGTTACCTCAACTTAAGAGAAAAAATGACACTGATACCTCAAGTTAAGAGTAGAAATGACACTGCTACCTCAACTTAAGAGAAGAAATGACACTGATACCTCAAGTTAAGAGTAGAAATGACACTGCTACCTCAACTTAAGAGTAGAAATGACCCTGATACCTCAACTTAAGAGTAGAAATGACCCTGATACCTCAACTTAAGAGTAGAAATGACAATGATACCTCAACATAAGAGTATACTTTACACTGCTACCTCAACTTAAGAGTAGAAATGACACTTATACCTCAATTTAAGAGTAGAAATGACACTTCTACCTCAACTTAAGAGTAGAAATGACACTGTTACCTCAACTTAAGAGTAGAAATTACACTGTTACCTCAACTTAAAGAGTATTTTCAAAGCGACACACATTTGAAATTACACTGCTACCTCAACTTAAGAGTATTTTCACAGCAACACATTTGCAAGTACACTGCTACCTCAACTTAAGAGTATTTTCACAGCAACACACATTTGAAATTACACCACTACCTTAAGTTAAGAGTATTTTCACAGCAACACACATTTGAAATTACACTTTTACCTCAACTTAAGAGTATTTTCACAGCAGCACACATTTGAAAATACACTGTTACCTCAACTTAAGAGAAAAAATGACACTGATACCTCAAGTTAAGAGTAGAAATGACACTGCTACCTCAACTTAAGAGAAGAAATAACACTGATACCTCAAGTTAAGAGTAGAAATGACACTGCTACCTCAACTTAGGAGTAGAAATGACCCTGATACCTCAACTTAAGAGTAGAAATGACCCTGATACCTCAACTTAAGAGTAGAAATGACAATGATACCTCAACATAAGAGTATACTTTACACTGCTACCTCAACTTAAGAGTAGAAATTACACTGTTACCTCAACTTAAAGAGTATTTTCAAAGCGACACACATTTGAAATTACACTGCTATCTCAACTTAAGAGCATTTTCACAGCAGCACACATTTGAAATTACACTCTTACCTTAACTTAAGAGTATTTTCACAGCAACTAAAGAGTAGAAATGACACTGCTACCTCAACTTAAGAGAAGAAATGACACTGTTACCTCAACTTAAGAGTACACATGACAATGTTGCCTCAACTTAAAAGAGTAGAAATGACACTGTTACCTCAACTTAAGAGTAAAAATGACACTGATACCTCAACTCAAGAGTAGAAATGACACTGCTACCTCAACTTAAGAGTAGAAATGACACTGCTACCTCAACTTAAGAGTAGAAATGTCACTGCTACCTCAACTTAAGAGTAGAAATTACACTGTTACCTCAACTTAAGAGTGTAAATGACACTGCTACCTCAACTTAAGAGAAGAAATGACACTGTTACCTCAACTTAAGAGTAGAAATGTCACTGCTACCTCAACTTAAGAGTAAAAATGACACTGCTACCTCAACTTAAAGAAAATAAATGACAGTTACCTCAACTTAAGAGTAGAAATTACACTGTTACCTCAACTTAAAGAGTATAAATGACACTGCTACCTCAACTTAAGAGAAGAAATGACACTGTTACCTCAACTTAAGAGTAGAAATGACACTGTTACCTCAACTTAAAGAGTATAAATGACACTGCTACCTCAACTTAAGAGAAGAAATGACACTGTTACCTCAACTTAAGAGTAGAAATGACACTGTTACCTCAACTTAAGAGTATAAATGACACTGCTACCTCAACTTAAGAGAAGAAATGACACTGCTACCTCAACTTAAGAGAAAAAATGACACTGTTACCTCAACTTAAGAGAAGAAATGACACTGATACCTCAACTTAAGAGAAGAAATGACACTGCTACCTCAACTTAAGAGAAAAAATGACACTGTTACCTCAACTTAAAAGTAGAAATGACACTGCTACCTCAACTTAAGAGTTGAAATGACACTGCTACCTCAACTTAACAGTTGAAATGACACTGCTACCTCAACTTAAGAGTAGAAATGACACTGCTACCTCAACTTAAGAGTAGAAATGACACTGCTACCTCAACTTAAGAGTAGAAATGACACTGCTACCTCAACTTAAAAGTAGAAATGACTGTTACCTCAACTTAAAAGTAGAAATGACACTGCTACCTCAACTTAAGAGTTGAAATGACACTGCTACCTCAACTTAAGAGTAGAAATGACACTGCTACCTCAACTTAAGAGTAGAAATGACACTGCTAACTCAACTTAAGAGTAGAAATGACACTGCTACCTCAACTTAAAAGTAGAAATGACACTGTTACCTCAACTTAAGAGTAGAAAAACACTATTACCTCAATTTACGAGTAGAAAAGACCCTGATACCTCAACTTAAGAGTAGAAATTACACTATTACCTCAATTTACGAGTAGAAAAGACCCTGATACCTCAACTTAAGAGTAGAAATGACACTGCTACCTCAACTTAAGAGTAGAAATGAGACACTGCTACCTCAACTTAAGAGTAGAAATGACACTGCTACCTCAACTTAAGAGTAGAAATGACACTGCTACCTCAACTTAAGAGTAGAAATGAGACACTGCTACCTCAACTTAAAAGTAGAAATGACACTACTACCTTGAAAATGATGATGTTTTCCCGGCACCCCGCCACAATAAAAGACTCCAGGGGGCCAAGGAGTGGTTAAAAGGGTTTGAGTCAGTGTTCTAAAAGTAGGGAACACACCTTAGCCAATTTGTCGATCTGCTTCTCCAGCTCCTCCACACTGGTGGCGTGGTCCACTTCCTCCTGACGACAACAACAACAACAACAACAAAATGTGAGGTGTGGGCCAGGAAGTCATGAATACATTCAGCGATGTATTCATCTCCTCGCACCTCATCGTACGTCTCCACTTTTTTAACCTTCTTAATGACGTCTTCCTCCTCCTCCTCTTCGTCGTCGTCTGCCGGCTCGTCGCTGTCGTCCTCGTCGTCCTCGTCGTCCTCGCTGTCGCCGCCCAGCTTCATTTTGCGTTTAGCGGCGGAGGAGGGCGTGCCCACCGACTGGTTCTCCTCCACGCCCACGCCAGCCTCCCTCTTGCCCGTGCGCTTGGCATACACCGTCTTCATTCTGGACGGGCAAATACACCAAGTTAGTAGTCTCAGGGTAGTTAGGTTCCTGTGAGAATCCTGCGTGTGCTCAAGCAACCAAGATCTTTATTTCTCTAACTTACTTCACTCACACCTTAAGTGAGAGAGTTCAATCCAGGTATAGACCACTTACTTCTTAAGTTTCCCCTCCATAATGATTTTATCCTTCCTCATGTTGGCCATCTGGTCCAGGTTCTTCTCAATCTCACTGCAAGAACACAATGGTGCTGGTCAGAAAGAAGCAAGGACGTGTATTTCAGAGAGGAGATCTACCTGATGACGGCTTTGCTGCACGCCAGCTCGTTGGCCAGGAAGCCCAAGATGGATGCCTTCTGGGCGGGCGTGTGTGCCTGGAAGGCCTTGGTCTTCAGACTGAGGGCCAGAGGGGCCAGGTCGGTGTTGGCACAGTGGGCCCCCATGTACATCTGGAGCACCTCGGACACGTTGTCCCTGTTGATGCCCACGTTGGTCAGGTGGTCCCCCAGCATGGTCTTTGTCTGGCAGAGGAGGACATGACAGTCACTTTTTCTACATGCTCATCCACAAAGAGATTTTATATATATATATATATATATATATATATATATATATACACGGGTACATATACATACATATATACATATACATGTACATATATATCAATCAATGTATGTCAATCAATGTTTACTTATATAGCCCTAAATCACTAGTGTCTCAAAGGGCTGCACAAACCACTACCACATCCTCGGTAGGCCCACATAAGGGCAAGGAAAACTCACACCCAGTGGGACGTCGGTGACAATGATGACTATGAGAACCTTGGAGAGGAGGAAAGCAATGGATGTCGAGCGGGTCTAACATGATACTGTGAAAGTTAGTCGTCACAGTATATATATATATATTTATGTATATATATATATATGTACATGTATATGTATGTATGTATATGTACCCGTATATATATATATATATATATATATATATATATATATATATATATATATATATATATACACACACATATATATACATATGTATGTATATATATATATATATATATATATATATATATATATATATATATATATATTCGGGTACATATACATACATACATATATACATACATATATACGTACATATACATGTATATATATATGTATATATATATATATACATACACATATATACATATACTTATATGAATATACCTATACATACATATACATATATATATATACATATGTGTGTGTATATATATATATATATATATATATACACACATATATGCATGTATATATATACATGTGTATATATATATATATATACACACACATACATATATAAACATATATATATACATACATATAAACGTTACGTCAGGAAAAAACACAGGCTATATCCCTAATCGCAGGTTATATAGACTTTGTATGTATATATATATATATATATATGTATATATATATATATATATATATATATATATATATATATATATATATATATATATACACACACACATTTTCTTCCGCTTGTCCCGTTCGGGGTCGCGGGGGAGCTGGAGCCTGTATATACACATATACACATATATACACATCAGGTACATTGAAGAAAAACATATTAATGTTGATATAAATTTACATTAGCTAACATTTAGTATGCAACATTTATTTATCCAGGGTAAGACAATGAAGAATACATTTCCATGTGGTATGCTGACCTCTTTTTATACTTAAAATGAATTAGTACTATTATTAGTAGGGGGTGGAATCTTTGGGCTTCGAATGATTTGATCCGATTCTGACTCCTGGGGTGACGATTCCATTTAAAATCGATACTTGATTCTCGTAACGTAATATTTGGCATAATTATTATCATGAAACTTCTTCCAAACAAGTCACAGGTTGGAATGGAGATGGCCTAAACATGTGTTTAAAAAATTCATTTTGATTAAAAAAAAATTATATATATATATATATATATATATATATATATATATATATATATATATATATATATATACCGTATTTCCTTGAATTGCCACCGGGTATATAAGTATGCGCCTGCCTAGAATTACTGCCGGGTCAAACTCGTTTAGCCAAATAATTAGCATATGCCTAATTTTCAAAATAGAGGAGGCTGATTTCAATCATTTGAAATCGCATAAAGGGAAGAAGATTAAGAGCTATTCAGTAGGATTTAAGGTCCAAGCTATTGAATATGCTAAAAAGAACAGTAAGCAGCTTTGTTTTATTTATATACCGTAGCTGCGTGTGTCAAATATGAGTCATTAAATGACTACCGCCTCCTGGTGGTAGAGGGCGCTAGTGATCCTTCTTGCGACAACTCGGCTGCAGAAGAAGTGACAACAAGCAGCAAGAGTGAGCAGCGATCATTTATTTTTTTCCTCTCGCTTGCACTTTTAACATGGAGGATTACATATCTAAAATAAAACAAGTTTTCTAAACTGGACTTTCAATCGAAGCAGGAGGTAATAAAGGAAGATCTCCATTGAGACAGAAAGACTTTTAAAACTGAAGAAAGATAAGGAAGACTTCTATAAACAAGTTATCGATGCTTTTGATCAGAAGGAGCTGCGCATGGACTTCATTTAGAAGTAAAGGTAAGACCATAATAACGTTTTTTTTTATAAAATGTGCTTTTCATGATGGTATCCTTACATCACACTCAAATGTTTAATTTAAGCGCAGGCCTAAATTTACCGCATGCCTTTCGTAAACGCCAGAGTGAGAAGAGGTTTTAAATTAATTAGCGCTTTGGCAGCAATTCAAGGAAATACGGTATATTTTATTTGGGACAATCCTAAATGGATTTAGAAGCCAAATGAATAAGAATCGCAATTTGGATTTTTTCTGCCGCTTTACAGTCATTCCACAATGAGTATGAGAGTATCTGTTTTACTGCCATCTTGTGTGTACATTTGTGCTGTAAAATGAGTAGAACATCAATACAGTATTTGTGTTCCAATTTCAGTTGTTTTTGACAAGGATCACTATGAACACATTCATAAAATCCGAAGCTGATTCAACGTGACGGGGAACAAATGTGTAAAAACATTGAAGGTGGGATTCAGGTGGCAACAATCCCCCAAAAAGAGGGTGAGATAATACCTCGGAGTCAAGAGGAACTCACCTTTTGTCCAGGTGGCAAGCCGGGGTCACAGACGGCCAGAGAAAGGAGCTTGACGAGAAGATCTTGGACCTGGCCCATGCTGTCGCCCACGTTGAGCAGACCCTCCTGCAGCATGCCCAGGGTTGGCACGTCCATGTTCAAGTCCAGTCCCAAGACCTTGCCGAAGCCCCGCATGAACTGCATCAGCATCAGGCAGTCGGACACGGCGCAGCCAGGGAGGATGAGGCCGGGGATCCGGGAGAATTCGGGGAGAGGCTGCAGGAACACAATGGAGGACCGTGTAGTACTCTCAGCAGCCACTTGGGGGCACACACTTCCACAATATAAATAAACTGAGTTGTTTTGTTTTTTTAAAAGACATTTGGAAAATGTTTCCTGCTTATTGTCTGCTGGACGCATATTTAGCAACATTGTTGTATTGTGAGTAGTTATGTCAGTATTTATTATGTTCTAACTATTATGTTAGATCCACTATGGACTGGACTCTCACTATTATGTTAGATCCACTATGGACTGGACTCTCACACTATTATGTTAGATCCACTATGGACTGGACTATCTCACTATTATGTTAGATCCACTACGGACTGGATTCACACTATTATGTTAGATCCACTATGGACTTGATTCACACTATTATGTTGGATCCACTGTGGACTGGACTCTCACACTATTATGTTAGATCCACTATGGACTGGACTCTCACACTATTATGTTGGATCCACTATGGACTGGACTCTCACTATTATGTTAGATCCACTAAGGACTGGACTCTCAAACTTTTATGTTAGATCCACTATGGACTGGACTCACACTATGATGTTAGATCCACTAAGGACTGGACTCTCAAACTTTTATGTTAGATCCACTATGGACTGGACTCTCACTATTATGTTAGATCCACTATGGCCTGGACCCTCAAACTATTATGTTAGATCCACTATGGACTGGACTCTCACTATTATGTTAGATCCACTATAGACTGGACTCTCACTATTGTTAGAACCACTATGGACTGGATTCTCACTGTTACGTTAGATCCACTATGGACTGGACTCTCACTATTATGTTAGATCCACTATGGACTGGACTCACACTATTATGTTAGATCCACTATGGACTGGACTCTCACTATTATGTAAGATCCACTATGGACTGGACTCTCACTATTATGTTAGAACCACTATGGACTGGACTCTCACTGTTACGTTAAATCCACTATGGACTGGACTCTCACACTATTATGTTAGATCCACTATGGACTGGACTCTCACTATTATGTTAGATCCACTATGGACTGGACTCACACTATTATGTTAGATCCACTATGGACTGGACTCTCACTATTATGTAAGATCCACTATGGACTGGACTCTCACTATTATGTTAGAACCACTATGGACTGGACTCTCACTGTTATGTTAGATCCACTATGGACTGGACTCTCACACTATTATGTTAGATCCACTATGGACTGGACTCTCACTATTATGTTAGATCCACTATGGACTGGACTCTCACACTATTATGTTAGATCCACTATGGACTGGACTCTCACACTATTATGTTAGATCCACTATGGACTGGACTATCTCACTATTATGTTAGATCCACTATGGACTGGATTGACACTATTATGTTAGATCCAATATGGACTTGATTCACACTATTATGTTAGATCCACTATGGACTGGACTCTCACACTATTATGTTAGATCCACTATGGACTGGACTCTCACACTATTATGTTAGATCCACTATGGACTGGACTCTCACACTATTATGTTAGATCCACTATGGACTGGACTCTCACACTATTATGTTAGATCCACTATGGACTGGACTCTCACACTATTATGTTGGATCCACTATGGACTGGACTCTCACTATTATGTTAGATCCACTATGGAATGGACTCTCACACTGTTATGTTAGATCCATTATGGACTGGACTCTCACTATTATGTTAGATCCATTAAGGACTGGACTCTCACACTTTTATGTTAGATCCACTATGGACTGGACTCACACTATTATGTTGGATCCACTAAGGACTGGACTCTCAAACTTTTATGTTTGATCCACTATGGACTGGACTCTCACACTATTATGTTAGATCCACTATGGACTGGACTATCTCACTATTATGTTAGATCCACTATGGACTGGATTGACACTATTATGTTAGATCCAATATGGACTTGATTCACACTATTATGTTAGATCCACTATGGACTGGACTCTCACACTATTATGTTAGATCCACTATGGACTGGACTCTCACACTATTATGTTAGATCCACTATGGACTGGACTCTCACACTATTATGTTAGATCCACTATGGACTGGACTCTCACACTATTATGTTAGATCCACTATGGACTGGACTCTCACACTATTATGTTGGATCCACTATGGACTGGACTCTCACTATTATGTTAGATCCACTATGGAATGGACTCTCACACTGTTATGTTAGATCCACTATGGACTGGACTCTCACTATTATGTTAGATCCATTAAGGACTGGACTCTCACACTTTTATGTTAGATCCACTATGGACTGGACTCACACTATTATGTTGGATCCACTAAGGACTGGACTCTCAAACTTTTATGTTTGATCCACTATGGACTGGACTCTCACTATTATGTTAGATCCACTATGGCCTGGACCCTCAAACTATTATGTTAGATCCACTATGTACTGGACTCTCTCACTATTATGTTAGATCCACTATGGACTGGACTCTCACTATTATGTTAGATCCACTATAGACTGGACTTTCACTATTATGTTAGATCCACTATAGACTGGACTCTCACTATTATGTTGGATCCACTATAGACTGGGCTTTCACTATTATGTTAGATCCACTATAGACTGGACTCTCACTATTATGTTAGATCCACTATGGACTGGACTCTCACTATTATGTTAGATCCACTATAGACTGGGCTTTCACTATTATGTTAGATCCACTATAGACTGGACTTTCACTATTATGTTAGATCCACTATGGACTGGACTCTCACTATTATGTTAGATCCACTATGGACTGGACTCTCACTATTATGTTAGATCCACTATGGACTGGACTCTCACTATTATGTTAGATCCACTATAGACTGGACTCTCACTATTATGTTAGATCCACTATGGACTGGACTCTCACCATTACTTCATACCGACAGCAATCAGACTTTATAATGCATATGTTCCTTGACTGCACTTAAATGTAGAATATATGTAGAATATATTTATACTATTCATATATTATATGTATAATATATGTTATATATTATCTATTATTAGTATTGTCTATTGTGAGTGAACTGTGGTGCTGAATTTCCCCCAGGGATCAATAAAGTACTTACTATTCTATTCTATTCTATTATGTTAGATCCACTATGGACAGGACTCTCACATGTGTGATGTATCATGTTGTACGCATGCATGTGTGATGTATCATGTTGTATGCATGCATGTGTGATGTATCATGTTGTATGCATGCATGTGTGATGCATCATGTTGTATGCATGCATGTGTGATGTATCATGTTGTATGCATGCATGTGTGATGTATCATGTTGTATGCATGCATGTGTGATGTATCATGTTGTATGCATGCATGTGTGATGTATCATGTTGTATGCATGCATGTGTGATGTATCATGTTGTATGCATGCATGTGTGATGCATCATGTTGTATGCATGCATGTGTGATGTATCATGTTGTATGCATGCATGTGTGATGTATCATGTTGTATGCATGAATGTGTGATGTATCATGTTGTATGCATGAATGTGTGATGTATCATGTTGTATGCATGCATGTGTGATGCATCATGTTGTATGCATGCATGTGTGATGCATCATGTTGTATGCATGCATGTGTGATGTATCATGTTGTATGCATGCATGTGTGATGTATCATGTTGTATGGATGCATGTGTGATGTATCATGTTGTATGCATGCATGTGTGATGCATCATGTTGTATGCATGCATGTGTGATGTATCATGTTGTATGCATGCATGTGTGATGTATCATGTTGTATGGATGCATGTGTGATGTATCATGTTGTATGCATGCATGTGTGATGCATCATGTTGTATGCATGCATGTGTGATGTATCATGTTGTATGCATGCATGTGTGATGTATCATGTTGTATGCATGAATGTGTGATGTATCATGTTGTATGCATGCATGTGTGATGTATCATGTTGTATGCATGCATGTGATGCATCATGTTGTATGCATGCATGTGTGATGTATCATGTTGTATGCATGCATGTGTGATGCATCATGTTGTATGCATGCATGTGTGATGCATCATGTTGTATGCATGCATGTGTGATGCATCATGTTGTATGCATGCATGTGTGATGCATCATGTTGTATGCATGCATGTGTGATGCATCATGTTGTATGCATGCATGTGTGATGCATCATGTTGTATGCATGCATGTGTGATGCATCATGTTGTATGGATGCATGTGTGATGTATCATGTTGTATGCATGCATGTGTGATGCATCATGTTGTATGCATGCATGTGTGATGCATCATGTTGTATGCATGCATGTGTGATGTATCATGTTGTATGCATGCATGTGTGATGTATCATGTTGTATGCATGCATGTGTGATGTATCATGTTGTACGCATGCATGTGTGATGTATCATGTTGTACGCATGCATGTGTGATGTATCATGTTGTACGCATGCATGTGTGATGTATCATGTTGTATGCATGCATGTGTGATGTATCATGTTGTATGCATGCATGTGTGATGTATCATGTTGTATGCATGCATGTGTGATGTATCATGTTGTATGCATGCATGTGTGATGTATCATGTTGTATGCATGCATGTGTGATGTATCATGTTGTATGCATGCATGTGTGATGTATCATGTTGTATGCATGCATGTGTGATGTATCATGTTGTATGCATGCATGTGTGATGTATCATGTTGTATGCATGCATGTGTGATGTATCATGTTGTATGCATGCATGTGTGATGTATCATGTTGTATGCATGCATGTGTGATGTATCATGTTGTATGCATGCATGTGTGATGTATCATGTTGTATACATGCATGTGTGATGTATCATGTTGTATGCATGCATGTGTGATGTATCATGTTGTATGCATGCATGTGTGATGTATCATGTTGTATGGATGCATGTGTGATGTATCATGTTGTACGCATGCATGTGTGATGTATCATGTTGTACGCATGCATGTGTGATGTATCATGTTGTATGCATGCATGTGTGATGTATCATGTTGTATGCATGCATGTGTGATGTATCATGTTGTATGCATGCATGTGTGATGTATCATGTTGTATGCATGCATGTGTGATGTATCATGTTGTATGCATGCATGTGTGATGTATCATGTTGTATGCATGCATGTGTGATGTATCATGTTGTACGCATGCATGTGTGATGTATCATGTTGTATGCATGCATGTGTGATGTATCATGTTGTATGCATGCATGTGTGATGTATCATGTTGTATGCATGCATGTGTGATGTATCATGTTGTATGCATGCATGTGTGATGTATCATGTTGTATGCATGCATGTGTGATGTATCATGTTGTATGCATGCATGTGTGATGCATCATGTTGTATGCATGCATGTGTGATGCATCATGTTGTACGCATGCATGTGTGATGTATCATGTTGTATGCATGCATGTGTGATGTATCATGTTGTATGCATGCATGTGTGATGTATCATGTTGTATGCATGCATGTGTGATGTATCATGTTGTATGCATGCATGTGTGATGCATCATGTTGTATGCATGCATGTGTGATGCATCATGTTGTATGCATGCATGTGTGATGTATCATGTTGTATGCATGCATGTGTGATGTATCATGTTGTATGCATGCATGTGTGATGTATCATGTTGTATGCATGCATGTGTGATGTATCATGTTGTATGCATGCATGTGTGTGATGCATCATGTTGTATGCATGCATGTGTGATGCATCATGTTGTACGCATGCATGTGTGATGTATCATGTTGTATGCATGCATGTGTGATGTATCATGTTGTATGCATGCATGTGTGATGTATCATGTTGTATGGATGCATGTGTGATGTATCATGTTGTATGCATGCATGTGTGATGTATCATGTTGTATGCATGCATGTGTGATGTATCATGTTGTATGCATGCATGTGTGATGTATCATGTTGTATGGATGCATGTGTGATGTATCATGTTGTATGCATGCATGTGTGATGTATCATGTTGTATGCGTGCATGTGTGATGTATCATGTTGTATGCATGCATGTGTGATGTATCATGTTGTATGCATGCATGTGTGATGTATCATGTTGTATGCATGCATGTGTGATGTATCATGTTGTATGCATGCATGTGTGATGTATCATGTTGTATACATGCATGTGTGATGTATCATGTTGTATGCATGCATGTGTGATGCATCATGTTGTATGCATGCATGTGTGATGTATCATGTTGTATGCATGCATGTGTGATGTATCATGTTGTATGGATGCATGTGTGATGTATCATGTTGTATGCATGCATGTGTGATGCATCATGTTGTATGCATGCATGTGTGATGTATCATGTTGTATGCATGCATGTGTGATGTATCATGTTGTATGCATGCATGTGTGATGTATCATGTTGTATGCATGCATGTGTGATGTATCATGTTGTATGGATGCATGTGTGATGTATCATGTTGTATGCATGCATGTGTGATGTATCATGTTGTATGCATGCATGTGTGATGTATCATGTTGTATGCGTGCATGTGTGATGTATCATGTTGTATGCATGCATGTGTGATGCATCATGTTGTATGCATGCATGTGTGATGTATCATGTTGTATGCATGCATGTGTGATGTATCATGTTGTATGCATGCATGTGTGATGTATCATGTTGTATGCATGCATGTGTGATGTATCATGTTGTATGGATGCATGTGTGATGTATCATGTTGTATGCATGCATGTGTGATGTATCATGTTGTATGCATGCATGTGTGATGTATCATGTTGTATGCATGCATGTGTGATGTATCATGTTGTATGCATGCATGTGTGATGTATCATGTTGTATGCATGAATGTGTGATGTATCATGTTGTATGCATGCATGTGTGATGTATCATGTTGTATGCATGCATGTGTGATGTATCATGTTGTATGGATGCATGTGTGATGTATCATGTTGTATGCATGCATGTGTGATGTATCATGTTGTATGCATGCATGTGTGATGTATCATGTTGTATGCATGCATGTGTGATGTATCATGTTGTATGCATGCATGTGTGATGTATCATGTTGTATGCATGCATGTGTGATGTATCATGTTGTATGCATGCATGTTCCAAATAAAGTCAAACTTTATGTCTATTTGTCTTTCTCTTCTGTACCCAATATCATTATTTTAGTTCTACTGCGATTCAAAGATAGTTTTTGTCAAAGCATCTCTCTAATTTATTAGCTTCTTCTGTTATTTGTTGTTATTTTCTCTGCAAATAAAACTGACTTGAAGTCCTTTCCAATGTCTTTAATATTTCTATAGCAGGGGTGTGTAAAGATGTTATTCTAGCTCCTGGGCCACGCGGAGGACCATGTGTGCACACGCGGGCCGGACTGTTCAAATCCTGGCATTACAACTACAAAATAAAGACAACTTCTGATTGTTTTCTTTGTCTTACTTTGGCCAAAAATGGAAGGAACACATTCTGAAAATATTACAACCCAAAGACAGAAAAAATGAACTGCTCCGGTGAAGTATAGATCCATGAAGGGAATGAATGTTTATAACTGAATACATTCACACATGCATAAAAATGTGTTTTTTTTGGTTGTTTGTTTGTTTTAAATGAATCGAGAACACAATATATAACAGGATAACGCCTCATTTCACATAAAACAAAAACAACAACAAGAAAAGAGAAAAAAACACAAAAAAAAAACACTCATTTGAGCAATGATTGAGCCGAAAGGGTGTAGGTTGAAGCAACGCTTATATAAACCTACCCCATCACAACAAGAACAAGGTTCAAAATATATCAAATCTAAAACATGCTTCACTTATATTACTTTTTTTTTTTAAACAATATATAAGCAACATACACGTCTCATATACACAGTTTAACATTTAAATCAAACATATACATTTGTACACCTATATATATACATATATATATATATATACATATATATATATATATATACATACATCATATATATACACAACTTATTTAAATTCCATATAAAGTGGTAATATATACATTTTAATATAACCTATATGTATAATTATGAGATCATAAATTGTATCTATATAAATATATATTATTGTCTTTCTAAAACAATGTTTGCTCTTCTTTCTTATATTTACTAATGATAAATGATTTAAAAAGCTTTTTAAACTGGTTTATGTTGTGAAGTGAAGTGAACTATATTTATATAGCGCTTTTTCTCTAGTGACTCAAAGCGCTTTACATAGTGAAACCCAATATCTAAGTTACATTTAAACCAGTGTGGGTGGCACTGGGAGCAGGTGGGTAAAGTGTCTTGCCCAAGGACACAACGGCAGTGACTAGGATGGCGGAAGCGGGAATCGAACCTGCAACCCTCAAGTTGCTGGCACGGCCGCTCTACCAACCGAGCTAAACCGCCCGAGCTAAACCGTTGGTGCTGTGTTTTATTTCATCCTTTAAACAGTTCCATATTTTAACCCCTGCTATTGTTATACTCATTCGTTTCTGCGTTTGTTCTACAATATTGGATCTTAAAAAGTAGTTCTCCTCTTAAATTATAATTCCCTTCTCTTTGTAAAAATCTTCTCTGTAACCCTGTTGGAAGTGAATCTTTACTTGCTTTATAAATCATTTGGGCAGTCTTGATTTGGATGAGATCTGGTAGTTTTAAATCAGATGTTTTTATAAATAATCCATTAGTGTGTTCTCGGGGTCCTGTGTTATGTATCAGTCTGGTGGCCCTTTTTTGCATTATGAATAGTGGTTGGATGTCCGTCCTGTATGTATTTCCCCAAACTTCTAGACAGTAACTCAAATATGGTAAAACAAAGACATTTTGTTTTCAAAATGCTTCCAAAAAAGTGGGACCCCAAAAATTGACTGTGGGACCCCATTTTTTATGACTTGATGGGGTCCCTGGGACCCCATTTGGAAAACTATCGCCAACACTGCTGGGAGTGTTGGTGCGTGCAAAACAGCAGCAGACGGCTGTTGTTGTAATAATAATCAAATATCATCCTGGGGCCAAACATCATTCATTTACAGCAGGGGAAGGGAACCTGTGGCTCTTTTGATGACTGCTTCTGGTTCTCAGATAAATCTTAGCTGACGTTGCTTAATTCGATGAGTAATAATTCCGCTGGTAATCACAGTGTTAAAAATAATGTTCAAATGATAAAACATTCTCATGCATTTTAATCCAACCATCCGTTTTCTATCGCACCTGTTCAAGAAGTCGCATTAATGGTCAAAAGTATTTTATTTATTATTGGTTAAAAATCAATGTTTTTTTTGTTTTGTTTTTAAAAGAATAAGAGATGCATGCATTTAGTTGTTGTTATCAGGGAAAGTCCAACTAAAAGACGAAGCGTAGAAATCTTTTGTCAGAGCGTGGGACGACACTTTTCAAGTGTACAGCTCTACACGTTTCTCCTCATTGAGCTAAATGGAATCCAGTCTCTGTTTAATTCCTTGCATCTTGTCTGTTTAATAAATGTCATCAGTGTTTGAACCTGACGGTTGTATTCAGTGTTAAAAATACAATACGGCTCTCACGGAAATACATTTGAAAATATTTGGCTTTCATGGCTCTCTCAGCCTGCGATGAGGTGGCGACTTGTCCAGGGTGTACCCCGCCTTCCGCCCGATTGTAGCTGAGGTAGGCGCCAGCGCCCCCCCCCGACCCCAAAAGGGAATAAGCGGTAGGAAATGGATGGATGGATGGATGGGCTCTCTCAGCCAAAAAGGTTCCCGACCCCTGATTTTAAAGCCTGGACCTCACCTGTGGACCTTGACTTTGACACTTACACCTGTGGTCAAAAGTGTAGGTACACTTGCAAAGAACATGATGTCATGGCTGTCTAGACTTTCCAATTATTTCTACAACTCTTGTTTTTTTGTGATGTAGTGATTGGAGCACATACTTGTTGCTCACAAAAAATATTCATAAAGCAGACAAACAGGCGATTCTAGTCTGCACAAAAAATCAGGATTACTGAAGGATTTACATAACTCCCGTTGCCTCAAAAAAAGCAAAAACCATCACCAAAGGCAGCACACACCCTGGCTACCACCTGTTTCCACCTGCTTCCATCGGGCAGGCGCTACAGGTGCATCAGAGGCAGAACAAACAGGATCAGAGACAGCTTCTTTCCCAGAGCTGTCACCATGTTGAACTCTAACTTATAATAATAATAATTCACCCCCGTACAATATCCTGCGCTAATACCCTACTGTAGTGGTTCTCAATTGGGGGTATGCGTACCCCTGGGGGTACTTGAAGGTATGCCAAGGGGTACGTGAGATTTTTTTAAAATATTCTAAAAATAGCAACAATTCAAAATTCCTTTATAAATATATTTATTGAATAATACTTCAGCAACAAAATATGAATGCAAGTTCATAAACTGTGAAAAGAAATGCAACAATGCAATATTTAATGTTGACAACTGGATATTTTGTGGACATGTTCCATGAATATTGATGTTAAAGATTTGTTTTTTTGTGAAAAAATGTTTAGAATGAAGTTGATGAATCCAGATGGATCTCTATTACAATCCCCAAAGAGGGCACTTTAAGTTGACGATTACTTTTATGTGTAGAAATCTGCATTTATAATTGAATCACTTGTTTATTTTTCAACACATTTTTAGTTATTTTGATCTTTTTTTCCCAAATAGTTCAAGAAAGACCACTACAAATGAGCAATATTTTGCACTGTTATACATTTTAAAGGGGAACATTATCAGCAGACCTATGTAAGCGTCAATATATACCTTGATGGTGCAGAAAAAAGACCATATATTTTTTTAACCGATTTCCGAACTCCAAATGGGTGAATTTTGGCGAATTAAACGCCTTTCTGTTTATCGGTCTTTTAGCGATGACGTCAGAATGTGACGTCGCCGAGGTAACACACCCGCCATTTTCATTTTCAACATATTACAAACACCGGGTCTCAGCTCTGTTATTTTCCGTTTTTTCGACTATTTTTTGGAACCTTGGAGACATCATGCCTCGACGGTGTGTTGTCGGAGGGTGTAACAACACTAACAGGGAGGGATTCAAGTTGCACCACTGGCCCGAAATCTGCCGCCAGACCCCCATTGAATGTACCAAAGTGTCTCCACATTTTACCGGCGATGCTAAGGCAGACATGACACAGAGATGTGTGGATAACCTGCAGATGCATTTGCAACGATAGTCAACGAAATCACAAAAGTGAGTTTTGTTGATGTTGACTTACGTGCTAATCAGACATATTTGGTTGCGGCGTGACTGCCAGATAATCGACGCTAACATGCTACGCTAATCGACGCTAACATCCTATTTACCGGCGGTGCTAAAGCAGACATGGCACAGAGATGTATGGATAACCTGCAGATGCATTTGCAACTATAGTCAACGAAATCACAAAGGTGAGTTTTGTTGATGTTGACTGCCAGCTAATCGATGCTAACATGCTACGCTAATCAATGCTAACATGCTATTTACCGGCGGTGCTAAAGCAGACATGGTACAGAGATGTATGGATAACCTGTAGATGCATTTGCAACTATATTACGTTTGCTTCCACCCACTTTTAATGCGAAAAAAACATTTACCAATCGACGGATTTAAGTTGCTCCAGTGTCACAAGATGCGGAAGTCCTGATCGTTTGGTCCGCACATTTTACCGGCGATGCTAACGCAGCTATTCGGCCATGCTATGGCGATGAATAGCGTCAATAGCTAATCGCTCAATAGCTTCAGTTTCTTCTTCAATACTTTCATACTCCAACCATCTGTTTCAATACATGCGTAATCTGTTGAATCGCTTAAGCCGCTGAAATCCGAGTTTGAATCCGAGCTAATGTCACTATATCTTGCTGTGGTATTCCCATTGTTTGTTTACATTGGCAGCACTGTGTGACGTCACAGGGAAATGGATAGTGGTTTCGAAGATAGCGAAAATAAGGCACTTTAAAGCTTTATTTAGGGATATTCCGGAAACGGTAAAATTTTGAAAAAAAGTACAACAAGCCACTGGGAACTGATTTTTATTGTTTTTAACCCTTTTGAAATTGTGATAATGTTCCCCTTTAATAAATCAGAAATTGATGACATAGTGCTGTATTTTACTTCTTTTATCTTTTTTTTTTTTTCAACCCAAAATGCTTTGCTCCTGATTAGGGGGTACTTGAATTAAAAAAATGTTCACAGGAGGTACATCACTGACAAAAGGTTGAGAACCACTGCCCTACTGTGCAATACTACCCTTCGAGTGCAATACGTCCGACACTGATTGTTATTTATTACTTGTTCTGTATATTGTACAGTACTTTGTATTTCTATAGTGTTTTGTATATTGTACAAGATTGCTTGTTATTTTTATTGGATAGTAGTCTGTTTATTTAAATTGTTAGTTTTTCCTTTATTAACCCTTGTGTTCATTATTTTACCCCATATTTGTTCCCACAACTGCACCTTAAGTTGGAGTCTTTAATCTTGTTATATGCAAATATAATGACAATAAAGTCTATTCTATTCTTTTATGAATTTATTATGGCTCTACTGAAAATGTGACTGGGTCCAAAGTATACATACAGCAATGTTAATATTTGCTTAAATGTCCCTTGGCAAGTTTCACTGCAATAAGGTGATTTTGGTAGCCATCTACAAGTTTCTGCTTACATTTTTCACCGCTAAATGTGTTGCTTTTCTGACATGGACTTGTTTCTTCAGCATTGTCCACACCTTTAAGTCAGGTCTTTGGGAAGGCCATTCTAACAAAACCTTCATTCCAGCCTGATTTAGCCATTCCTTTACCACTTTTGAGGTGTGTTTGGGGTCATTGTCCTGTTGGAACACCCAACTGTGGCTAAGACCCAACCTCCGGGCTGATGATTTTAGAATTTGGAGCTAATCCTCCTTTCTCATTGTCCCATTTTAAGCAGCAGTTCCAATGGCAGCAAAACCGGCCCAGAGCATAACACTACCACCACCATGCTTGGCGGTTGGAATGGTGTTCCCGGGATTAAAGGCCTCACCTTTTCTCCTCCAAACATATTGCTGGGTATTATCCATGCGTTTGTTACGTCTCGCCTCGACTACTGTAACGTATTATTTTCGAGTCTCCCCATGTCGAGCATTAAAAGATTACAGTTGGTACAAAATGCGGCTGCTAGACTTTTGACAAGAACAAGAAAGTTTGATCACATTACGCCTGTACTGTATAAACATTATATACATATATACATACATATATACCTGTACTGTATATACATTATATACATTATATACATACATATATACCTATACTGGCTCACCTGCACTGGCTTCCTGTGCACTTAAGATGTGACTTTAAGGTTTTACTACTTACGTATAAAATACTACACGGTCTAGCTGCATCCTATCTTGCCGATTGTATTGTACCATATGTCCCGGCAAGAAATCTGCGTTCAAAGGACTCCGGCTTATTAGTGATTCCCAGAGCCCAAAAAAAGTCTGCGGGCTATAGAGCGTTTTCATTTCGGGCTCCAGTACTCTGGAATGCCCTCCCGGTAAAAGTTCGAGATGCCACCTCAGTAGAAGCATTTAAGTCTCACCTTAAAACCCATTTGTATACTCTAGCCTTTAAATAGACTACCTTTTTAGACCAGTTGATCTGCCGTTTCTTTTCTTTTTCTCCTATGTCCCACTCTCCCTTGTGGAGGGGGTCCGGTCCGATCCGGTGGCCATGTACTGCTTGCCTGTGTATCGGCTGGGGACATCTCTGCGCTGCTGATCCGCCTCCGCTTGGGATGGTTTCCTGCTGGCTCCGCTGTGAACGGGACTCTCGCTGCTGTGTTGGATCCGCTTTGGACTGGACTCTCGCGACTGTGTTGGATCCATTTATGGATTGAACTTTCACAGTATCATATTAGACCCGCTCGACATCCATTGCTTTCCTCCTCTCCAAGGTTCTCATAGTCATCATTGTCACAGACGTACCACTGGGTGTGAGTTTTCCTTGCCCTTATGTGTGCCTACCGAGGATGTCGTAGTGGTTTGTGCAGCCCTTTGAGACACTAGTGATTTAGGGCTATATAAGTAAACATTGATTGATTGATTGATTGATTGTGACCAAACAGCTCCATTTGTGTTTCATCTGACATTACGGACAAATTCAAGTATGTGCTCCAATCACTACATCACAGAAAAATAAGAGTTGTAGAAATGATTGGAAACTGAAGACAGCCATGACATGATGTTCTGTACAAGTGTATATAGAGATTGAACAAGTTTGGTCCCAGCATTGACCCCTGGGGTACACCACCAGATGTATTGAGGCGTTGCAGCGGAAGTGTGCAGTGCGGACTAACTACCTTATGGTCCGAGAGACACATGTCCTCGTTGGGCTTCTTCAGCTCCCTGGCTATCTCCAACTCCAGCCGGCGCTGCTCCAGCTTGCGCTCTTTGTTCAGCCGCTTCTCGTCCCTTTTCTCCTGCCGCACGCGCTCGCGCTCCTGGAGAGTCCACAACGTTAAGAGGCGTTATTCAAGCGGGCGCCGGCCAGCGAGCGCGAGGACAAGAACGACGACTAACTCCACGCGGAGCGTTCAAACGCTGCCGTGCATTGACAGGAAGAGTGGCGGGCATCAAATGTTAGCGGTACAAAATATGTGTTGGCTTTTGTTTGCATGCCTATTGACTACCTCTGCTTTTTTGCGAGCCTCAACAGCCTTCATCAGCATTACATGCTGCCTCCTTCTCTCTCTCTCCTACAGTGGCAGAAAACAAAGGCACATTACAGTAACAAGTGACAGGCGGCACACATACTGGACGCACTCAGGTGACGCTCAGCGATGCTTCACATGTGCACACTGGGACATGTATGGTGGAAGCATTACGTGAGGAGTACACGATGGCAACCAAAAGGCAACACAGAGATGCGGTACGTAGTAGGATGTGATGACAGGCTCAAAAAAAAAGACAAGCAGCTGGAATCAGTGATGGCGCCTCTATGAACTACGGCCGGCAGAACAGAAGCAGCACGGTGTCGCCAGGCGGGAGTCTTCCGACAAGACGCCATGACCACCTTTCCATGCACGACGGTTCTCAAATTGTTGCTTTTTGCGTTTCCACAGCGACGGTACAGGCCAGAAGTTTGGACACGCCTTCTCATTTTTGGAACTATTTGCATATAATATGACTAAAAGTGCAATACTTTTTCATAACATGGTCACTACTGCCTGGTTTCCCGTTTTATATTCTTATTTTACTGTTATATTTTAATTCCCATTGTTGCATTTTCTTTTTATTCTTATTGTAATGTTTTTTTTCCATTTATACCCACATTATTTACTTTTTAAATTGACCTCAACTCTGTACATTGCTGCTGGAATTTAAATTTTCCTGAAGGAATCAATAAAGTACTATCCATCTAAAATGATGGGCAGCGCGGCGGAGCAAGGGGTAGTGCGTGTGCCACACAATATGAAGGTACTGGGGTCGATCCTGGGCTCGGGATCTTTCTATGTGGAGTTTGCATGTTCTACCCGTGACTGCGTGGGTTCGACTCTGGCTTCCTCCCACCTCCAAAGACATGCACCTGGGGAGAGGCTCCTCCCACCTCCAAAAACATACACCTGGGGATAGGCCCCTCCCACCTCCGAAGACATGCACCTGGGGATAGGCCCCTCCCACCTCCAAAGACATGCACCTGGAGATAGGCCCCTCCCACCCCCAAAGACATGCACCTGGGGATAAGCCCCTCCCACCTCCAAAGACATGCACCTGGGGATAGGCCCCTCCCACATCCATAGACATGCACCTGGGGATAGGCCCCTCCCACCTCCAAAGTCACGCACCTGGGGATAGGCCCCTCCCACTTCCAAAGACATGCACCTGGGGATAGGCCCCTCCCACCTCCAAAAACATAAACCTGGGGATAGGCCCCTCCCACCTCCAAAGACATGCACCGTGGGATAGGCTCCTCCCACCTCCAAAAACATACACCTGGGGATAGGCCCCTCCCACCTCCAAAGACATGCACCTGGGGACAGGCTTCTCCCACCTCCAAAGACATGCACCTGGGGATAGGCCCCTCCCACTTCCAAAGACATGCACCTGGGGATAGGCCCTCCCACCTCCAAAAACATAAACCTGGGGATAGGCCCCTCCCACCTCCAAAAACATAAACCTGGGGATAGGCCCCTCCCACCTCCAAAGACATGCACCTGGGGATAGGCCCCTCCCACCTCCAAAGACATGCACCTGGGGATAGGCTCCTCCCACCTCCAAAAACATACACATGGGGACAGGCACCTCTCACCTCCAAAAACATACACATGGGGACAGGCACCTCCCACTTCCAAAGACATGCACCTGGGGATAGGCACCTCCCACCTCCAAAGACATGCACCTGGGGATAGGCTCCTCCCACCTTCAATGACATGCACCTGGGGATAGGCTCCTCCCACCTCCAAAGACATGCACCTGGGGAGAGGCTCCTCCCACCTCCAAAAACATACACCTGGGGATAGGCCCCTCCCACCTCCGAAGACATGCACCTGGGGATAGGCCCCTCCCACCTCCAAAGACATGCACCTGGAGATAGGCCCCTCCCACCCCCAAAGACATGCACCTGGGGATAGGCCCCTCCCACCTCCAAAGACATGCACCTGGGGATAGGCCCCTCCCACATCCATAGACATGCACCTGGGGATAGGCCCCTCCCACCTCCAAAGTCACGCACCTGGGGATAGGCCCCTCCCACTTCCAAAGACATGCACCTGGGGATAGGCCCCTCCCACCTCCAAAAACATAAACCTGGGGATAGGCCCCTCCCACCTCCAAAGACATGCACCTGGGGATAGGCTCCTCCCACCTCCAAAAACATACACCTGGGGATAGGCCCCTCCCACCTCCAAAGACATGCACCTGGGGACAGGCTTCTCCCACCTCCAAAGACATGCACCTGGGGATAGGCCCCTCCCACTTCCAAAGACATGCACCTGGGGATAGGCCCTCCCACCTCCAAAAACATAAACCTGGGGATAGGCCCCTCCCACCTCCAAAAACATAAACCTGGGGATAGGCCCCTCCCACCTCCAAAGACATGCACCTGGGGATAGGCCCCTCCCACCTCCAAAGACATGCACCTGGGGATAGGCTCCTCCCACCTCCAAAAACATACACATGGGGACAGGCTCCTCCCACCTCCAAAAACATACACATGGGGACAGGCACCTCCCACTTCCAAAGACATGCACCTGGGGATAGGCACCTCCCACCTCCAAAGACATGCACCTGGGGATAGGCTCCTCCCACCTTCAATGACATGCACCTGGGGATAGGCTCCTCCCACCTCCAAAGACATGCACCTGGGGATAGGCTCCTCCCACCTCCAAAAACATGCACCTGGGGATAGGCTCCTCCCACCACCAAAGACATGCATCTGGAGATGCCCCCTCCCACCACCAAAGACATGCACCTCCAAGGACATGCACCTCCAAACCCAGACTGGTCCAATCTGTTGGAGCAGTCTGGGTTTGGAGGTTGCCAGGAGAACAATACACTTTGGACTGCATTGTGGCGAGTGTCAAATTTGGTATAGGAGGAATTATGGTGTGGGGTTTTTGTTTTTCCGGTGTTGGGCTTGGCCCCTTAGTTCCAGTGAAAGGAACTTTGAATGCTCCAGGATACCAAAACACTTTGGACAATTCCATGCTCCCAACCTTGTGGGAACAGTTTGGAGCGAGCCCCTTCCTCTTCCAACATGACTTGGCACCAGTGCACAAAGCAAGGTCCATGAAGACATGGATGACAGAGTCTGGTGTGGATGAATTTGACTGGCCTGCACAGAGTCCTGACCCCATAGAACACCTTTGGGATGAATTAGAACTGAGACTGAGAGCCAGGCCTTCTCCACCAACATCAGTGTGTGACCTCACCGATGTGCTTTTGGAAGAATGGTGGAAAATTACTATGAGCAAACTCCGCAACCTTGTGGACAGCCTTCCTGCAAGAGTTGAAGCTGTAATAGCTGCAAAAGGTCATATTGAACCCTATGGGTTAGGAATGGGATGGCACTTCAACTTCATATGTGAGTCACAGCAGGTGGCCAAATACTTTTGGCAATATAGTGTAACTCCACATGTGTTCATTCATAGTTTTGATGTGACAATCTACAATTTAAGTAGTCATGAAAATATAGAAAGCGCATTGAAAGAGAAGGTGTGTCCAAACTTTTAGACTGTACTGTATATAAATATATATATGTATCTATTTATATATAATATATATATATATAAACATATATATACATTTAAAAACATACAGTAATAGTAACAGGGCTGTTCGTGGTCATTTCCTGGACTTTTTCCCCACACTTAGAACCCAGCGGCTTATAAAAACCTATAATATATATATATATATATATATATATATATATAAATTTGTTTTGGAGTCTGCATGAAGTCAGCATTGTCCATTTTCTTTTTTTTTTTGTACCTTTCTGAATGAATATGTTTCTTTTTTTCCTCTGTTATGTGTTTAAATTTGAAAAGGAAATAACTTCATTTCAGTTGTTGCCCAAACCCACTCAAGAGCGTCCGTGTAAGTCCTTAACATCCTTTTTCCCTCTTTTGGAATAGAAAAATACATTTAACATAATAAAACTATTTCAAAGTTCGATAATAAAAATATTTATTTTCATTGGTAGTCAATGGAGCAGGCCAACAGGAGCATGTCCGTGGCCATTTGTTCTACTTTCATTTCTGAAACAAAAGTTGGACAACTATTTAATGAGACTTTTTGAAAACGACAATAGGACTCCCGCTGAACAAAGATGTTAGCGTTATGCTAAAGTCATGCTAAACTGCTTCTGGTTCAATTTGTCATCACACAAATAAACACGCATTTTTGCATTTTGGATGAACATAATAAATATCAATGTTTTTTTTAATCTGGAAAAAAAATCTATAAAAGGAAAACTGCACAAAATCCAATTTTATGGCAATATTTTAATGAAAATCAACTCTTTTCTTGTTTGTTTTCAAATCTGCCATATACACCGTATTTTTCGGACTGTAAATCGCCGTTTTTTTCATAGTTTGGCCGGGGGTGCGACTTATACTCAGGAGCGACTTATGTGTGAAATTATTAACACATTACCGTAAAATATCAAATAATATTATTTAGCTCATTCACGTAAGAGACTAGACGTATGAGATTTCATGGGATTTATGGATTAGGAGTGAGAGATTGTTTGGTAAAGGTATAGCATGTTCTACAGTATAATAATAAAGGAAAAACGGCCCTAATTTTGTTTTTTGATTTACGTTTAAGAATTGGAACTAAAGTACGCGGACCGTTAGCCACCATTATCTCATATCCAAATGAGTTTGAAAATCGAAATTGGGAATTTTCTTTTCGGTTTCCTTGTCTGGGAGTAAAGGTTAAAACAGAAGAAGAAGAGCGACCTTCCGTTCAATCTAGTTCCAATTCCTAAATGAAGATAAAAAAACTGTTATATTTTCATTTCTGAAACAAAAGTTGGACAACTATTTAATTAAACTTTTTAAAAACAACAATAGGACTGTTGCTGAGCAGAGATGTTAGCGTTATGCTACAATCATGCTAAATGCAAAGGAAAAGCTAAAATTCTGCTTCCGGTTCAATTTGACATCACACAGTTAAACACACATTTTTGCATTTTGGATGAACATATATTAAATTTTTGTGTTTATCTGGGAAAATAAAGAGAAAACAGCACAAAATCCAATTTTATGGCAATATTTTAATGAAAATCTACTCTTTTTTGTTTGTTTTAAAATCTGCCATATATAATTATTGGAACTACAATGAATGGAAGGTACACGGACCGTTAGCATATCCATTATCTAGAGGTGTAAAGGTACACTAAAATTTCGGTTCGGCACGTACCTCGGTTCAGAGGTTACGTTTCAGTTCTATTTCGGTACGGTAAGAAAACAACAAAATATAAATTTTTGGGTTATTTATTTACCAAATTTGCAAAATCTTCCACCGAAAATATTTTTCTTAGTGGAATATTTGATGGTTAAATAATTCATAAGAACATTGATTTTGATTCAATATTATGTTTTGAGCAATGACAGTTTGAAAGAAAACAAAACAGCTTTGTTTTATTAGTAAACATTGCAACTTTTTCTAAATGACATTTATTCTTTAAACTTTTTTATTTCACTTTTATTATGTTTTTGTTTATTTTAATAGTATTTTTAGAATGTGCTGTGGGCCTTTAAAACATTAGCTGTGTGCCGCAAATGGCCTCCGGGGCACACTTTTGACACCCCTGCTATATATAATAAAAAATAAAATCTGATAAATATTTGGGTAAAAAGCAGAGCCTGGAGAGGCATGCACGTTTATCATAACTCTGTCTCTGCCCCTCCCTCACGAGTGCTGCTGCTGCGTGCACAATTTGTTTTGTTTTTAACTCCTTCTTAACCCTGAACGTACATTGAAAATACACACAACCCTAACTTAAAATGCCGGACATTTGAGGCATTTAAGACACTCCACCCGGACAGCCCCACAAAAGAGGACATGTCCGGTGAAAAGAGGAGGTATGGTCAGTATATCGTAGTCTGGTCGCTGCTAGCATGCCGTGTGTTGTGCCTCGATGTGCGTTTTTTACAAAACGTGCGATGCGCTACTTAATATGTCCATGTGGAACTCCGGACCGAAACCCCAGTACCGGAACGGTTCAATACAAATACACGTACCGTTACACCACTACCGTTATCACATATCCAAATTAGTATGTGTGTGAAAATCGAAATTTGGTAATTTTCTTTTCAGTATCCTCATCTGGGAGTAAACAGAATAACAGAAAAAGCAGAGCGGCGTACACGTCTGTGTACATTCTGTTCATTCTATTTCCAATTCTGAAATACAAAACATATAACTTAAATTAGGGCTGTTTTTTGATTTTTACTATCGTATTTTTCGGAGTATAAGTCGCACCTGCCGAAAATGCATAATAAAGAAGGAAAAAAAAACATATATAAGTCGCACTGGAGTATAAGTCGCACTTTTTTGGGAAATGTATTTTATAAAACCCAACCACCAAGAATAGACATTTGAAAGGCAATTTAAAATAAATAAAGAATAGTGAACAACAGGCTGAATAAGTGTAGGTTATATGAGGCATAAATAACCAACTGCTGTGTTAACCTAACATATTATGGTAAGAGTCATTCAAATAACTATAACATATACGTACGGACGGCGTGGCGGGGTTGGGAGAGTGGCCGTGCCAGCAGCCTGAGGGTTCCTGGTTCAATCCCCACCTTCTACCAACCTCGTCACGCCTGTTGTGTCCTTGAGCAAGACACTTCACCCTTGCTCCTGATGGGTGCTGGTTAGGGCCTTGCATGGCAGCTCCCTCCATCAGTGTGTGAATGTGTGTGTGAATGGGTAAATGTGGAAGTAGTGTCAAAGCGCTTTGAGTACCTTGAAGGTAGAAAAGCGCTATACAAGTACAACCCATTTACCATTTACGTATATGGCAGATTTAAAACAAAAAAAAGAGTTGCTATTCATTAAAATATAGCTGTTTTTCAATTTATTTTCCCACATAAACACAATAATTGAATATACATTCATCTAAAATGCTAAATTGCATGGTTATCTGTGTGATGAGAAATTGAAAAGGAAGCCGTTTAGCATGTTTTTAGCATAATGCTAACATCCTTTTTCAGCAGGATTCCTATTGCAGTTTTAAAAAAAGTCAAAAAATCTAAACATTTTTGATTCAGAAAGGAAAATATATATTTTTTTTCATTTGCATTTAAGAATTGGAACTAGAATGAACGGAAGGTACGCGGGACGATAACGATCCCGTTTCCTGTTTGTTACTATCAAGCCAAAGAAACCGGGACAATAGATTATTATTTTACTGGGACAATAGATTATTATTTTACTAATCCAAACGAAAAACGGAACGTCATAATCTATCTTAATTAGTCCCACTTTTCACAAGCCATTGACGATGGCATCAAGGTGTAACAAGCGGTTATAGATGCCTATTTGGAGACTAACTGCTTGACTCATTTGGTGCATGGAAACGTCGTCATTGGGAGTCGGAAGAACATCTATTAGTCATTGAGTGGAAGCTTGACTAATATTTGGTGGTGGTGAGAGAGGAATGTGCGCTGCAGTTCCACTTGATTGGATTTGGCTGCTTCGGTATTAGCACAGTGTGAGACGTGTGAGGAGCAGACAACTATTTGCTGCAAAAGGCCAGAGGAATCACTGGTGACTGACTATCTTCTGACTGCCCGTCCCCACTGTGATCCAGCAAAAAGACACAATGGTCAATCACCACTGCCAAGAACATTCCCAGCACACACAACTAAAATGCTCGTGAGGACCACGTTTGCTTCGTGACACACTCACGGTCTGGCCTGGACTGGACTTGCCTGGACTGGACTGGCACCTCCTACTATCCTTAATGCTGGTTTCATACCTAACCTTTCATCAAGTAAGTCCTTCTACTGTGTCTTCTTATCGGAATGGAACACAATTATTTGACATGTTCAGGAGTTGAGAGCTTCTAAGGTGCATGTGGGGATGGATGGGAATTAGGGATGTAACGATAAATGATATTAACGATAAAACTCCCGACTGTTAAATTTCAATTAAATCGATATATTCACAGAACGAATGCTACTTATTTCCTGGAGAATGCTAATCGCTAGCTATCTTAGGCTACGCTCACACTTCAGGGTAGGATGTACAAACTGGATTTTTTTGTCAAATTCGAATCTTTTTATGAAGTCAATTACAAAAAAATTGTTTTAAATTTCAATTAAATTGATAAACTCACAGATCGGATGCTCCTTATTTCCTGGAGAATGCTAATCGCTAGCTATCTTAGGCTACGCTCGCACTTCAGGGTAGGATGTACAATTCTGATTTTTTTGTCAAATTCAATCTTTTTATGAAGTCAAGTACAAAAAAAGTTTTAAATTTCAATTAAATTGATAAACTCACAGATCAGATGCTGCTTATTTCCTGGAGAATGCTAATCGCTAGCTATCGTAGGCTACACTTGCACTTCAGGGTAGGTTGTACAATTCTGATTTTTTTGTCAAATTCGATCTTTTTATGAAGTCAAGTACAAAAAAAGTTTTAAATTTCAATTAAATTGATAAACTCAGATCGGATGCTGCTCACTTCCTGGAAAATGCTAATTGCTAGCTATCTTAGGCTACGCTCACACTGCAGGGTAGGATGTACAATTCTGATTTTTTTGTCAAATTCGATCTTTTTATGAAGTCAAGTACAAAAAAAGTTTTAAATTTCAATTAAATTGATAAACTCAGATCGGATGCTGCTCACTTCCTGGAGAATGCTAATTGCTAGCTATCTTAGGCTACGCTCACACTGCAGGGTAGGATGTACAATTCAGATTTTTTGTCAAATTCGATCTTTTTATGAAGTCAATTACAAAAAAAATGTTTTAAATATTAATTAAATTGATAAAACTTACAGATAATATGCTGCTTATTTCCTGGAGAATGCTAATCGCTAGCTATCGTAGGTTACACTTACACTGCAGGGTAGGATGTCCAATCCGGATTTTTTATCAAATCTGATCTTTTCATTAAGTTGTTAATTTACAAAAAAAAAAGTTTTACATTTCAATGAAATCGATAAACTCATAGATCGGATGCTGCTCACTTCGTGGAGAATGCTAATCGCTAGCTATCTTAGGCTACACTCACACTGTAGGCTGTCCAATTCTGATTTTCTGGTCAAATTCGATCTTTTTATGAAGTCAATTACAAAAAAATAGTTTTAAATTTCAATTAAATTGATAAACTCACAGATCGGATGCTACTTGTTTCCTGGAGAATGCTAATCGCTAGCTATCATAGGCTACGCTCGCACTGCAGGGTAGGATGTCCAATTCGGATTTTTTGTCAAATCCGATCTTTTTATGAAGTCAATTACAAAAAAATAGTTTTAAATTTCAATTAAATTGATAAACTCACAGATCGGATGCTACTTGTTTCCTGGAGAATGCTAATCGCTAGCTATCATAGGCTACGCTCGCACTGCAGGGTAGGATGTCCAATTCTGATTTTTTGTCAAATCCAATCTTTTTATGAAGTTTGTTCATTTAAAAAAAAAAAAAAGTTTTCAATTTCAATTACCTCGATAAACTCACAGATCGGATGCTACTTGTTTCCTGGAGAATGCTAATCGCTAGCTATCTTAAGCTACGCTCGGACTTCAGGGTAGGATGTACAATTCAGATTATTTGTCAAATTCGATCTTTTTATGAAGTCAAGTACAAAAAAAGTTTTAAATTTCAATTAAATTGATACTCACAGATCGGATGCTGCTTATTTCCTGGAGAATGCTAATCGCTAGCTATCGTAGGCTACACTTACACTGCAGGGTAGGATGTCCAATTCAGATTTTTTGTTGAATTCGATCTTTTTATGAAGTTTGTTCATAAAAAAAAAATAGTTTTCAATTTCAATTACCTCGATAAACTCACAGATCAGATGCTGCTCACTTCCCGGAGAATGCTAATCGCTAGCTATCTTAGGCTACGCACGCACTTCAGGGTAGGATGTACAATTCAGAATTTTTGTCAAATTCGATCTTTTTATGAAGTCAATTACAAAAAAATTGTTTTAATTTTCAATTAAATTGATAAACTCACGGATCGGATGCTGCTCACTTCGTGGAGAATGCTAATCGCTAGCAATCTTAGGCTACGCTCGCACTGTAGGCTGTCCAATTCGGATATTTTGGTAAAATTCGATCTTTTTATGAAGTCAATTACAAAAAAAATAGTTGAAAAATTTCAATTAAATTGATAAACTCACAGATCGGATGCTGCTTATTTCCTGGAGAATACTAATCGCTAGCTATCGTAGGCTACACTTACATTGCAGGGTAGGATGTCCAATTTGGATTTTGTGTCAAACTCGATCTTTTCATTAAGTTGTTCATTTACAAAAACAAAATGCCATGTCTGATGTGAACACATGCAGACCTGAGGTCAGTGTTGACACAAGTAAATATTGCTCCAAAAAAAGTAAACATGTCTCCAATAAAAGTAAACATGGCTGCAATAAAAGTAAATAAAGCTCCAATAAAAGTAGTTTTCAGCCCTGGTCTTGACGATAAATGTTGTAGGTTTTTAAGTCTCGTCTTAAAACCTACTTTTTATTTTCTTTTAAACATTTTGTCATTATAGTAGATTTTATTTATTCATTTAGACTTACTTAGATGTTTTTATTATTATTTTATTCTCTAAATGTTTTTTTATCCCATCTATTGTTATTTTAAGTGCTTTCAAACAATTGACTTGGTTTTAATGTGCAGCAATCTGGAACCAGTTTGGTTGTTAATGGTGTTCTTTAAATGAAGTGGATCTGGATTTGATTCAAATGGAAAGTCCTCACAGAGCTAAAACACTCAAATAAGGAGTCAGAACAATATTTAATGTTTCCTCTTACAGGGAAAGTATATTGCATGACAATTTATTGATTATAAAAAAAACTATAAATTAAAAGATTCCAGTAGTCCTGTTTACACTGCACACCAAATCTGATTTATGCTCATCTACTCGTATGGATTCTTCATTCATCGTTTGCGAGTTACGATAGCTCTTGCATATTTGCAAGAGCTATCGTAATTTAATCAAGCTAGCGCCGTTAGCATTAGCACGTATACGAGCGTCTGTATTAGTATTATCAACTTACAATGACATTCTTTTTGTATTGTTTCACTTTCACAAATTCCTCAGTAAATTCTCCAAAACGTCAGCGTGGCGTTATTGAGTCTGTATAGCTGATTGGAGGGCTAGCTTGCGCAGCTACATTCTGTTTTGTTTGATGGGCCGTTTTACTGCCTTGTTACAGACACTGTAAACATTAAGGTATGTAAAATTTACGTAGCCTCAGTTCAGCGATTGGAGAGTTAGTTTGCGCAACTACCTTCTGTCTTGTTTGATCAGCCGTTTTACTGCCTTGTTGCAGACAGTTTGGGAATAATTAAGGTTTGTAAAATTTACATAGCCTCAGTTTAGCGGATTGGAGAGCAAGCTTGCGCAGCTACCTTGTTTTGTTTGATGGGCCGTTTTACTGCCTCGTTACAGACACTGTAAACATTAAGGTATGTAACATTTACGTAGCCTCAGTTCAGCGATTGGAGAGTTAGTTTGCGCAACTACCTTCTGTTTTGTTTGATCATCCGTTTTACTGCCTTGTTACAAACACTGTTTGGGAATAATTAAGGTTTGTAAAATTTATGTAGCCTCAGTTCAGCGGCTTGAAGAGCAAGCTTGCGCAGCTACCTTGTTTTGTTTGATGGGCCGTTTTACTGCCTCGTTACAGACACTGCAAACATTAAGGTATGTAAAATTTACGTAGCCTTAGTTCAGCGGATTGGAGAGCTAGTTTGCGCAACTACCTTCTGTTTTGTTTGATCAGTGTTTGCCTTGTTACAAACACTGTTTGGGAATAATTAAGGTTTGTAAAATTTATGTAGCCTCAGTTCAGCGGCTTGAAGAGCAAGCTTGCGCAGCTACCTTGTTTTGTTTGATGGGCTGTTTTACTGCCTCGTTAAAGACACTGCAAACATTAAGGTATGTAAAATTCACGTAGCCTCAGTTTAGCGGATTGGAGAGCCAGTTTGCGCAATTACCTTCTGTTTTGTTTGATCAGCCGTTTTACTGCCTTGTTACGGACACTGTTTGGGAATAATTAAGGTTTGTAAAATTTACGTAGCCTCAGTTCAGCGGATTGAAGAGCTAGCTTGCGCAGCTACCTTGTTTTGTTTGATGGGCCGTTTTACTGCCTCGTTACAGACACTGCAAACATTAAGGTATGTAAAATTTACGTAGCCTCAGTTCAGCGGATTGGAGAGTTAGTTTGCGCAACTACCTTCTGTTTTGTTTGATCAGCCGTTTTGCTGCCTTGTTACAAACACTGTTTGGGAATAATTAAGGTTTGTAAAATGTACGTAGCCTCTGTTTAGCAGGTTGGAGAGCTAGCTTGCGCAGCTACCTTGTTTTGTTTGATGGGCCGTTTTACTGCCTCGTTACAGACACTGTAAACATTAAGGCATGTAAAATTTACGTAGCCTCAGTTCAGCGGATTGGAGAGTTAGTTTGTGCAACTACCTTCTGTTTTGTTTGATCAGCCGTTTCACTGCCTTGTTACAAACACTGTTTGGGAATAATTAAGGTTTGTAAAATGTACGTAGCCTCAGTTTAGCAGGTTGGAGAGCTAGCTTGCGCAGCTACCTTGTTTTGTTTGATGGGCCGTTTTACTGCCTCGTTACAGACACTGTAAACATTAAGGTATGTAAAATTTACGTAGCCTCAGTTTAGCGGATTGGAGAGCTAGTTTGCGCAACTACCATCTGTCTTGTTTGATCAGCCGTTTTACGGACTTGTTGCAGACACTGTTTGGGAATAATTAAGGTTTGTAAAATTTACGTAGCCTCAGTTCAGCGGATTGGAGAGCTAGTTTGCGCAGCTACCTTGTGTTTGTTTGATCAGCCGTTTTACTGCCTCGTTACAGACACTGCAAACATTAAGGTATATAAAATTTACGTAGCCTCAGTTTAGCGGATTGGTGAGCTAGCTTGCGCAGATACCTTCTTTTCTGTTTCATCAGCCGTTTTACTGCCTTGTTATGGACCGTTTGGGAATAATTAAGGTTTGTAAAACTTACGTAGCCTCAGTTTAGCGGATTGAAGAGCAAGCTTGCGCAGCTACCTTCTCTCTTGTTTGATGGGCCGTTTTACTGCCTCGTTACAGACACTGCAAACATTAAGGTATGTAAAATTTATGTAGCCTCAGTTTAGTGGATTGGAGAGCTAGCTTGCGCAGCTACCTTCTTTTTTGTTTCATCAGCCATTTTACTGCCTTGTCACGGACACTGTTTGGGAATAATTAAGGTTTGTAAAATGTACGTAGCCTCAGTTTAGCAGGTTGGAGAGCTAGCTTGCGCAGCTACCTTGTTTTGTTTGATGGGCCGTTTTACTGCCTCGTTACAGACACTGCAAACATTAAGGTATGTAAAATTTGCGTAGCCTCAGTTTAGCGGATTGGAGAGCTAGTTTGCGCAGCTACCTTCTGTTTTGTTTGATCAGCCGTTTTACTGCCTTGTTACAGACACTTTTTGGGAATAATTAAGGTTTGTAAAATTTATGTAGCCTTACTTTTTGAGCACGATACAATAGGGCTGGGTAATATATGGAATATACTGGATATATCGCGGGTTTGTCTCTGTGCAATATAGAAAATGACTATATGGTGATATTGGAGTATACGTTCTCACGCAGTTGCTTTTAGCTGCGGGCATTACATTTTTAGGCGTTTGTCACTCTTTCTTGTCTCTCCTTCTCACAGAGAAGCGCACCTTCTTACACACGTCACATACTGTCGCGCGTGCAACGTCATACACCCTCGTGGAGCAGATTGGTAGCGGCATGGTAAAGTTAGCTGATAATGTGCACTCGCTGTCTGTGAGAAGGAGACACAAAAAAGATCGAGAAGAGCCTGTAGGGCAGGGGTCACCAACCTTTTTGAAACCAAGCGTTACTTCTTGGGTACTGATTAATACGAAGGGCTACCAGTTTGATACACACTTAAATAAATTGCCAGAAATAGCCAATTTGCTCAATTTAACTTTAATAAATAAATCTATATATATGTAAAAAATGGGTATTTCTGTCCGTCATTCTGTCATAATTTTTTTTTCCTTTTATGGAAGGTTTTTTTTGTAGAGAATAAATGATGAAAAAAAACACTTAATTGAACGCTTTAAAAGAGGAGAAAACACGAAAAAAATGAAAATTAAATTTTGAAACAAAGTTTATCTTCAATTGCGACTCTTTAAAAATTCAAATTTCAACCGAAAAAAATGAAAAACTAGCTAATGCGAATCTTTTTGAAAAAAATAAAAAAAATATTTATGGAACATCATTAGTAATTATTCCTGATTAAGATTAATTTTACAATTTTGATGACATGTTTTAAATAGGTTAAAATCCAATCTGCACTTTGTTAGAATATATAACAAATTGGACCAAGTTATATTTCTAACAAAGATAAATCATTATTTCTTCTACATTTTCCAGAACAAAAATTTAAAAGAAATTCTAAATACTTTAAAGTAACATTTAAATGTAATTCTAAAGATTTTCTAGATTTGCCAGAATCATTTTTTTGAATTTTAATCATAATAAGTTTGAAGAAATATCTCACAAATATTCTTCGTCGAAAAAACAGAAGCTAAAATGAAGAATTAAATTAAAATGTATTTATTATTCTTTACAATTATTAAAAAAAAAAACTTGAACATTGATTTAAATTGTCAGGAAAGAAGAGGAAGGACTTTAAAAGGGAGAGAGAAGGGAAGCGTGGGCCTTTGTTGAGAGCCAGAAAGAATCCATCCATCCATCCATCCATCATCTTCCGCTTATCTGAGGTCGGGTTGCGGGGGCAGCAGCCTAAGCAGGGAAACCCAGACTTCCCTCTCCCCAGCCACTTCGTCTAGCTCTTCCCGGGGGATCCCGAGGCGTTCCCAGGCCAGCCGGGAGACATAGTCTTCCCAACGTGTCCTGGGTCTTCCCCGTGGCCTCCTACCAGCTGGACGTGCCCTAAACACCTCCCTAGGGAGGCGTTCGGGTGGCATCCTGACCAGATGCCCGAACCACCTCATCTGGCTCCTCTCGATGTGAAGGAGCAGCGGCTTTACTTTGAGTTCCTCCCGGATGGCAGAGCTTCTCACCCTATCTCTAAGGGAGAGCCCCGCCACACGGTGGAGGAAACTCATTTGGGCCGCTTGTACCCGTGATCTTATCCTTTCGGTCATGACCCAAAGCTCATGACCATAGGTGAGGATGGGAACGTAGATCGACCGGTAAATTGAGAGCTTTGCCTTCCGGCTCAGCTCCTTCTTCACCACAACGGATCGATACAACGTCCGCATTACTGAAGACGCTGCACCGATCCGCCTGTCGATCTCACGATCCACTCTTCCCCCACTCGTGAACAAGACTCCTAGGTACTTGAAGTCCTCCACTTGGGGCAGGGTCTCAGAATAAAGCTAATATTCAACATATTGTCTTGTCTCGGGGGTTCTTGTGTTGCTTTGTTAGATATAAAATGTGCAGGGGAATTGTTTTTTTTTCATACAATATAATTAGGGACGGCGTGGCGCAGTGGGAGAGTGGCTGCGCCCAACCCGAGGGTCCCTGGTTCAATCCCCACCTAGTACCAACCTCGTCACGTCCGTTGTGTCCTGAGCAAGACACTTCACCCTTGCTCCTGATGGGTGCTGGTTAGCGCCTTGCATGGCAGCTCCCTCCGTCAGTGTGTGAATGGGTAAATGTGGAAGTAGTGTCAAAGCGCTTTGAGTACCTTGAAGGTAGAAAAGCGCTATACAAGTATGTGTTTAAAAATCCTAAAACCATTTTTAAGGTTGTCTTTTTTCTCTAAAATTGTCTTTCTGAAAGTTATAAGAAGCAAAGTAAAAAATAAATGAATTTATTTAACCAAGTCTTTAAAATATTTTCTTGGATTTTCAAACTCTATTTGAGTTTTGTCTCTCTTAGAATTAAAAATGTCGAGCAAAGCAAGACCAGCTTGCTAGTAAATAAACAAAATTTAAAAAATAGAGGCAGCTCACTGGTAAGTGCTGCTATTTGAGCTATTTTTAGAACAGGCCAGTGGGCGACTCATCTGGTCCTTACGGGCGACCTGGTGCCCGTGGGCACTGCGTTGGTGACCCCTGCTGTAGTACAATGCCAGCAGCTAAAAGCAACTGCGTGAGAACCTATACCTCAATATCACCATATAGTCATTTTCTATATCGCACAGATATATCGTGTATATCGATATAACGCCCATCCCTAGTGTATCGTGACATGGCCTGAAAATAACCAGATATTACTAAAAGGCCGTATCGCCCAGCCCTACGATACGGTGATAACGATGATCATTTCGGTGTCAATATCGTTACATCCCTAAATAAGGAATAGCATTTTATCTGCTGTTGTTTGGGAGCAGCGTGTGAATATGTGAGAAAGGCGATAGGGAGGAAGGGAGGTTTGTCGCCGAGACAAAACCATTCTCGGCGGCGCGGGAAGAGTGAACGACACGAGACGCCAGCCGGACGTGCGGTGAAGCCTGCGACACAACAACCGGACGATGTGTGCTGTGATGGATAAAAAAGTCCTGCGGTGCACGTTTGGAGACGGCGAGCGTGCTCTGGCTATTGCATTCCGAGTAGAAGAAGGGGGGGGGAGGGGCCAACGTGCCGGGGTCAGCGCTCCCTCGGGACGAGCAGACGGAGGCAGCATACTGACTCTTGTGTCGCTTGTGTTTTTTGTTTTGCTGGAAAGCCATGCAGAAGAAATGTAGTATGACAGCAGCCAGGGCTACACTTATAATGCGTTGCTATGACAACCATCACACAACCAGTTACACGATGCAGGTGTTAGGATGTACAAAAATAAACATACCCATACCATATCTAGTCTATGCCTCTCCAACTCCTGGCAGAGAAGAGTTGGCACAACATTATCAAAGGTTTCACTTGCACGCACGCACGCGCGGCCAACATGGCGGCCGGCGCCACTTCTTACCTGGTGCTTCAAGATCTCCGCCTGCTGCCTCCTCATCTCCTTCTCCTGGCAGGCAAAAAGAGAGAGACGAAGGGGGCAGATCAATAGAGTGTGATGGTGCTAATCCAGATTTGCTTTTCGCAAGTGAAAATGTGGGCGCCCGCAAGGTCGAGGGGAAGAAACACCACTCTTGAGATTTCACCTTCAAGTATAGAAGGAACATTTCTGGAGGAGTTTGGCCCATCATTCACAATCTTTACCTAAGACAACATGCTTCTCTTTTTTTAGTTTGAAGCCGACACAACAAACGCGCTCAGAGGAGATAATGTTTGAAAAAAGGTGACAGGTTTTAACAAAACTTTGTTTTGAAGGGGTAATTGCCAACTTCTTTTTGATTTTTGCTGAGGGATGTCAATAAATGAAATGTAGGTCTAAGTGAGACCTACTAGAGGTTTTTGTTTCATGTCTCTACGACATTCCTAGCGGATGTTACAAGGAGTTTGGTCTGTGTTTTCTTCCCAATAGCAGTTTTGTCCGTGTTTTATTCCTGGGGGGCGTCCGCAAGGTCGAGGGGAAGAAACACCACTCTTAAGATTTCACCTTCAAATATAGAAGGAACATTTCTGGAGTTTGGCCCATCATTCACAATCCTTACCTAAGACAACATGCTTCTCTTTTTTTATGCATTCTAACTGCTAAAGTAGGAGGTGGCTAACTATGCAGATAATATTAACCACCAATTAAGCTGGACGGGACCGACTTTTGCTGGTTTTTCCTGCCATTACCCTTTTAACATATCTTTACCTGCACTTTACCTACCTTCCCTGCATCCTGGGGTCACACTGGTGCTTCTTTCTTTCACCCATACATGCTGGTGCTTCCTGCCATCACCCAGACAACATATCTTTACCTGCACTTTACCTACCTTCTCTGTATCCTGGAGTCAAACTGGTGCCTCCTTCTTTCACCCAGACCACATATCTTTACCTGTACTTTACCTACCTTCTCTGTATCCTGGTGTCAAACTGGTGCCTCCTTCTTTCACCCAGTCAACATATCTTTACCTGCACATTACCTACCTTCTCTGTATCCTGGAGTCAAACTGGTGCCTCCTTTTCTCACCCAGTCAACATATCTTTACCCGCACAGTACCTACCTTCTCTGCATTGGGTGGTGCTTCCTGCTTTTAAGCGGCCAGTTCTTTGAAGGCTCGTGAAATCAAAACCGGAGCAGTTCAAAAAACTCTTTCGTCAAATTTTAATCAGAAGGGTTCGATCTCTCTCCTGTGCTAGTTTGAAGCCGACACAACAAACGCGCTCAGAGGAGATAATGTTTGAAAAAAGGTGACGGGTTTTGACAAAACTTTGTTTTGAAGGAGTAATTGTCAACTTCTTGTTGATTTTTGCTGAAGGATGTCAATGAATTTAATGTAGGTCTAAGTGAGACCTACTAGAGGTTTTTGTTTCATGTCTCTACGACATTCCTAGCGGATGTTACAAGGAGTTTGGTCTGTGTTTTCTTCCCAATAGCAGTTTTGTCTGTGTTTTATTCCTGGGGGGCGCCCGCAAGGTCGAGGGGAAGAAACACCACTCTTGAGATTTCACCTTCAAGTATAGAAGGAACATTTCTGGAGGAGTTTGGCCCATCATTCACAATCTTTACCTAAGACAACATGCTTCTCTTTTTTTAGTTTGAAGCCGACACAACAAACGCGCTCAGAGGAGATAATGTTTGAAAAAAGGTGACGGGTTTTGACAAAACTTTGTTTTGAAGGGGTAATTGCCAACTTCTTGTTGATTTTTGCTGAAGGATGTCGATGAATGAAATGTAGGTCTAAGTGAGACCTACATAGAGGTTTTTGTTTCATGTCTCTACGACATTCCTACCAGACGTTACACGCAGTTTTGTTTGTGTTTTCTTCCCAATAGCAGTTTTGTCTGTTTTATTCCTGGGGGGCGCCCGCAAGGTCGAGGGGAAGAAACACCACTCTTAAGATTTCACCTTCAAGTATAGAAGGAACATTTCTGGAGGAGTTTGGCCCATCATTCACCATCTTTACCTAAGACATGCTTCTCTTTTTTTAGTTTGAAGCCGACACAACAAACGCGCTCAGAGGAGATAATGTTTGAAAAAAGGTGACGGGTTTTGACAAAACTTTGTTTTGAAGGGGTAATTGTCAACTTCTTGTTGATTTTTGCTGAAGGATGTCAATGAATGAAATGTAGGTCTAAGTGAGACCTACTAGAGGTTTTTGTTTCATGTCTCTACGACATTCCTAGCGGATGTTACAAGGAGTTTGGTCTGTGTTTTCTTCCCAATAGCAGTTTTGTCTGTGTTTTATTCCTGGGGGGCGCCCGCAAGGTCGAGGGGAAGAAACACCACTCTTGAGATTTCACCTTCAAGTATAGAAGGAACATTTCTGGAGGAGTTTGGCCCATCATTCACAATCTTTACCTAAGACAACATGCTTCTCTTTTTTTCGTTTGAAGCCGACACAACAAACGCGCTCAGAGGAGATAATGTTTGAAAAAAGGTGACGGGTTTTGACAAAACTTTGTTTTGAAGGGGTAATTGTCAACTTCTTGTTGATTTTTGCTGAAGGATGTCAATGAATGAAATGTAGGTCTAAGTGAGACCTACATAGAGGTTTTTGTTTCATGTCTCTACGACATTCCTAACAGACGTTACAAGCAGTTTTGTCTGTGTTTTCTTCCAAAGAGCAGTTTTGTCTGTGTTTTATTCCTAGGGGGCGCTAGAGCGCTATTTTGAATTTTGGTGTGGTTTTTTTTTATTAGATCACAATTTTCACCAGTCCTGATGTGTGTGTCCAGTTTGGTGAGTTTTGAAGCATTTTAAAGGGGTCAAATTACAGCTCAAAGAGGCAAAATGACATCTTTTAGGAAACTTTTGTTTTGAAGGTGTTTTTGCCAACTTCCTGTTGATTTTTGCTGAAGGAGGTCGAAGTATGAAATGTAGGTCTAAGTCAGACCTACATAGATGTTTTTGTTTCATGTCTCTATGACATTCCTACCGGACGTTACAAGCAGTTTTGTCTGTGTTTTTTTCCTAGGGGGCGCTAGAGCGCAATTTTGAGTTTTGGGATTTGGTTTTTAGATTAGATCGCAATTTTCACCAGTCCTGATGTGTGTCAAATTTGGCGAGTTTTGCCGCATGTTAAGGGGGTCAAACTACAGCTCAAAGAGGCAAAATTACATTTTTTAGGAAACTTTGGTTTTGAACGGGTTTTTGCCAACTTCCTGTTGATTTTTGCTGAAGGAGGTTAGTGTATGAAATCTAGGTCTAAGTCAGACCTACATAGAAGTTTTTGTTTCATGTCTCTATGACATTCCTACCAGACGTTACAATCAGTTTTGTCTGTGTTTTCTTCCAAAGAGCAGTTTTGTCTGTGTTTTATTCCTAGGGGGCGCTAGAGCGCTATTTTGAATTTTGGTGTGTTTGTTTTTATTAGATCGCAATTTTCACCAGTCCTGATGTGTGTGTCGTGTTTGGGGAGTTTTGAAGCATTTTAAAGGGGTCAAATTACAGCTCAAAGAGGCAAAATGACATCTTTTAGGAAACTTTTGTTTTGAAGGTGTTTTTGCCAACTTCCTGTTGATTTTTGCTGAAGGAGGTCAATGTATGAAATCTAGGTCTAAGTCAGACCTACATAGAGGTTTTTGTTTCATGTCTCTACGACATTCCTAATGGAAGTTACAAGCAGTTTTGTCAGTGTTAATTTCCTAGGGGGCGCTAGAGCGCAATTTTGAGTTTTGGGATTTGGTTTTTAGATTAGATCGCAATTTTTACCAGTCCTGATGTGTGTCAAATTTGTTGAGTTTTGCCGCATGTTAAGGGGGTCAAACTACAGCTTAAAGAGACTACGGAATAATAAAGAATAATAATAAAACCTTAGAAATACAATAGGGTCCTCTGTCCCAAAGGGACATTCGGTCCCTAATTATCTTGTTAATGTGCTCCCCTGAACATTAACAAGCATCACTGCCATCCATCCATCTTTGTCCGCTTATTCGAGGTTGGGTCGCGGGGGCAGCAGCCTAAGCAGGGAAGCCCAGACTTCCCTCTCCCCAGCCACTTGGTCCAGCTCCTCCCGGAGGATCCCGAGGCGTTCCCAGGCCAGCCGGGAGACATAGTCTTTCCAACATGTCCTGGGTCTTCCCCGTGGCCTCCTACCGGTCGGACGTGCCCTAAACACCTCCCTAAGAGGCGTTTGGGTGGCATCCTGACCAGATGCCCGAACCACCAAGTATTAGTCACATTGTTATTATATGTGCTAACGCAGAGGGACTCATTTGAGAGACCCAACTAGTTTATGCTGCATTATTGACATATTGAGCCGCTGCATGGCCTCTGAGTTGGTGAAAGTCAATTCTAGATGATAAATCATGCCTCTCACCTGGATAGTAGAATCTTGTGGACATAAACCCACAAGTTACCAACTTAGACCCGGATATGGCGAGAAAGACAGGAAAATACTTTTTTTTTAACCCTTTGTGATGATTATGATGAATTGTTGATGTAAAAGGGAAGCTATAAACATGTCATCAGTCTTTATCCCAGTGAGAGCAGACATCGTACAATAAGTGATTGTTTTATCAAGTTTGTATTGTTTAGCACATAGCGATACTGCAACATGATGCTTCGTGTTTGACTAAAGCTGCGTCTGTTTAGCACACAGCTTCTAAGACTTGTAGACCGTCCTCCTTATATTCAGGCTCAAAAATAGATGTTTCTGGATAATCAGTGGTAGTGTTTTTGTTGTTGATTAGTAGTGTTTTTGTTGTCGTACGGAACAGTGAACGTTGTAAGCAATACACTTAATTATTACCTTAAAATCGGTACTATAGGTCACTACTTACAAAAAGGTGCAGCTCATTTATGGATGTTTCTTTGCTGAGGGCCATAATAAAAATAGTTAAAAAAATAGCACCCTCTTTTGAAAAAGTTCACTCACTGCAGGTTATACAGAGCTCTTTTCAGTGCTTTCAACCGGAAGTAGAAGTGCCGTTACATAATATGTATATTACATGTTATTATGAATGTTACTAGATACTACAGATATACTTACATCATGTATATATTACATGTTATTATGAGTGTTACTAGATACTACAGATGTACTTACATAATATGTATATTACATGTTATTATGAATGTTACTACATGACATATATGTATATATTACATGTTATTATGAATGTTACTAGATACTACAGATATACTTACATAATATGTATATTACATGTTATTATGAATGTTACTACATGACATATATACTTACATCATGTATATATTAAATGTTATTATGAATGTTACTAGATACTACAGACATACTTACATCATGTATATATCACATGTTATTATAATGTTACTACATGACATATATACTTACATCATGTATATATTACATGTTATTATGAATGTTACTAGATACTACAAATATACTTACATCATGTATATATTACATGTTATTATGAGTGTTACTAGATACTACAGATATACTTAAATCATGTATATATTACATGTTATTATGAGTGTTACTAAATACTACAGATGTACTTATATAATATGTATATTACATGTTATTATGAATGTTACTAGATACTACAGATATACTTACATCATGTATATATTACATGTTATTATGAGTGTTACTAGATACTACAGATGTACTTACATAATATGTATATTACATGTTATTATGAATGTTACTACATGACATATATGTATATATTACATGTTATTATGAATGTTACTAGATACTACAGATATACTTACATAATATGTATATTACATGTTATTATGAATGTTACTAGATACTACAGATATACTTACATCATGTATATATTACATGTTATTATGAATGTTACTAGATACTACAGATATACTTACATAATATGTATATTACATGTTATTATGAATGTTACTACATGACATATATAATTACATAATGTATATATTACATGTCATTATGAATGTTACTAGATACTACAGACATACTTACATCATGTATATATTACATGTAATTATAATGTTACTACATGACATATATACTTACATCATGTATATATTACATGTTATTATGAATGTTACTAGATACTACAGATATACTTACATCATGTATATATTACATGTTATTATGAATGTTACTACATGACATATATACTTACATCATGTTTATATTACATGTTATTATGAATGTTACTAGATACTACAGACATACTTACATCATGTATATATTACATGTAATTATAATGTTACTACATGACATATATACTTACATCATGTATATATTACATGTTATTATGAATGTTACTAGATACTACAGATATACTTACATCATGTATATATTACATGTTATTACGAATGTTACTACATGACATATATACTTACATCATGTTTATATTACATGTTATTATGAATGTTACTAGATACTACAGATATACTTACATCGTGTATATATTACATGTTATTATAATGTTACTACATGACATATATACTTACATCATGTATATATTACATGTTATTATGAATGTTACTAGATACTACAGACATACTTACATCATGTATATATTACATGTAATTATAATGTTACTACATGACATATATACTTACATCATGTATATATTACATGTTATTATGAATGTTACTAGATACTACAGATATACTTACATCGTGTATATATTACATGTAATTATAATGTTACTACATGACATATATACTTACATCATGTATATATTACATGTTATTATGAATGTTACTAGATACTACAGACATACTTACATCATGTATATATTACATGTAATTATAATGTTACTACATGACATATATACTTACATCATGTATATATTACATGTTATTATGAATGTTACTAGATACTACAGACATACTTACATCATGTATATATTACATGTTATTATAATGTTACTACATGACATATATAATTACATAATGTATATATTAAATGTTATTATGAATGTTACTAGATACTACAGACATACTTACATCATGTATATATTACATGTAATTATAATGTTACTACATGACATATATACTTACATCATGTATATATTACATGTTATTATGAATGTTACTAGATACTACAGATATACTTACATCATGTTTATATTACATGTTATTATGAATGTTACTACATGACATATATACTTACATCATGTATATATTACATGTTATTATGAATGTTACTAGATACTACAGATATACTTACATCATGTATATATTACATGTTATTACGAATGTTACTACATGACATATATACTTACATCATGTTTATATTACATGTTATTATGAATGTTACTACATGACATATATACTTACATCACGTATATATTACATGTTATTATGAATGTTACTAGATACTACAGATATACTTACATCGTGTATATATTACATGTTATTATAATGTTACTACATGACATATATACTTACAACATGTATATATTTCATGTTATTATGAATGTTACTAGATACTACAGATATACTTACATAATATGTATATTACATGTTATTATGAATGTTACTAGATACTACAGATATACTTACATCATGTGTATATTACATGTTATTATGAATGTTATTACATGACATATATACTTACATCATGTATATATTACATGTTATTATGAATGTTACTAGATACTACAGATATACTTACATCATGTATATATTACATGTTATTATGAATGTTACTACATGACATATATACTTACATCATGTTTATATTACATGTTATAATAAAAGTTACTAGTTACATAGATACTTACAGTGTGTTTATAAAACATTGATGGAGGTGTTTGGATGTTTTTTAGAGCGACTCCAATTACCTCCATTGTTAGCTGACTTTTGCTAATGTTTATTTACGAGTTAGGATGTGAATGATTGGCCAAATTCCCCAAAATATTCAGACTTTATACCTAAAACATACCTTTGTCCGCTTTTCAGCCTCCAGTATTTTGGCATTGGCAGCTTCTTCTTTCTTTTTCCTCTTGGCCTGTGAATAAAGATTGGGGTTGAAAACCAAAACTAAACGGACTTGCTTCAATCAAGTCTTCAACGCTGCACTTCAAGGCCTACTGAAAGCCACTACTACCCACCACGCAGTCTGATAGTTTATATATCAGTGATGAAATATTAACATTGCAACACATGCCAATACGGCCTTTTTAGTTTACTAAATTTAATTTTAAATTTTGCGGCGATGTATCCTGCTGAAATGTCTCGGTATGATGGCGTGTGTGCGTTAAGTCACGCATTGTAGAGGACTTTTTTCGTTCCCAGCTATAAGTCGTTTCTTTTTATCGCATAATTCCACAGTATTCTGGAAAACTGTGTTGCTGAATCTTTTGCAATTTGTTCAATGAATAATGGAGACATCAAGGAAGAAAGCTGTAGGTGGGAAGCGGTGTATTGCGGCCGCCTTTAGCAACACAAACACAGCCGGTGTTTCATTGTTTACATTTCCTAAAGACTGATTGATTGATTGAAACTTTTATTAGTGGACTGCACAGTTCAGTACATATTCAGTACAATTGAGCACTAAATGGTAACACCCGAATAAGTTTTTCAACTTGTTTAAGGTGGGCTCCACGTTAATCAATTCATGGTAATGACAGTTAAGCTTTATGGAACAGAGATGTCAAGCGAACACGGTTGGATTGGACCACACACACAAAGTACAGAGTATTATGTGTATTAATAAAAAACTTTTAACCATTCTGTATTCTGAAGGCGATCTATGTCGTGTGCTACTCAAAGCGGTATGGCTCTATCCCTTGTTGCGGTTGGGCCTGGCCGAGTGGTCCTGCCACCCCCACGGCTGCCACGGCCCCTCTCACAGCATCTTCCCCATCTGAATCGCTCCCTCGCTGCCTTTTTTTTTTTCTAGTCCAGGGGTCGGGAACCTTTTTGGCTGAGAGAGCCGAAAAGCCGAATATTTTAAAATGTATTTCCGTAAGAGCCATATGATATTTTTTTTAACACTGAACACAACTAAACGTGTGCATTTTTAAGTGAGACCAACATTTCTAGAGTATAATAGGTCTCTTATTCAAGGATGCCAGGAAAGAAGGACAAAAGCTGGATTTCCCAGCAAAAGCAGTGGTCATTATGATGTACTTTACTCATTAGTAATTCCATCCATCCATTTTCTACCGCTTATTCCCTTTCGGGGTCGCGGGGGGCGCTGGCGCCTATCTCAGCTACAATCGGGTGGAAGGCAGGGTTATTCTTTATTATTCCTAGATACAGGTAAAGGACAAAAACTGGATTTCCCAGCAAAAACAGGTGTCATTATGATGTACTTTACTCATTAGTAATTATTCTTTATTATTCCTAGATACTGGTAAAGGACAAAAACTGGATTTCCCAGCAAAAACAGGTGTCATTATGATGTACTTTACTCATTAGTAATTATTCTTTATTATTCCTAAATACTGGTAAAGGACAAAAACTGTATTTCCCTGCAAAAGGAGTAGTCATTATTATTTATTAATGCTAAATACTGGTAGACGGACTTGAAAAGATGCCAGGAAAGAAGGACAAAAGCTGGATTTCCCAGCAAAAGCAGTGGTCATTATGATGTACTTTACTCATTAGTAATTATTCTTTATTATTCCTAGATACTGGTAAAGGACAAAAACTGGATTTCCCAGCAAAAACAGGTGTCATTATGATGTACTTTACTCATTAGTAATTATTCTTTATTATTCCTAAATACTGGTAAAGGACAAAAACTGGATTTCCCTGCAAAAGCAGTAGTCATTATTATTTATTAATGCTAAATACTGGTAGACGGATTTGAAAAGATGCCAGGAAAGAAGGACAAAAGCTGGATTTCCCAGCAAAAGCAGTGGTCATTATGATGTACTTTACTCATTAGTAATTATTCTTTATTATTCCTAAATACTGGTAAAGGACAAAAACTGTATTTCCCTGCAAAAGCAGTAGTCATTATTATTTATTAATGCTAAATACTGGTAGACGGATTTGAAAAGATGCCAGGAAAGAAGGACAAAAGCTGGATTTCCCAGCAAAAGCAGTGGTCATTATGATGTACTTTACTCATTAGTAATTATTCTTTATTATTCCTAGATACTGGTAAAGGACAAAAACTGGATTTCCCTGCAAAAGCAGCAGTCATTATTATTTATTAATGCTAAATACTGGTAGACCGATTTGAAAAGATGCCAGGAAAGAAGGACAAAAGCTGGATTTCCCAGCAAAAGCAGTGGTCATTATGATGTACTTTACTCATTAGTAATTATTCTTTATAATTCCTAGATACTGGTAAAGGACAAAAACTGGATTTCCCTGCAAAAGCAGCAGTCATTATTATTTATTAATGCTAAATACTGGTAGACCGATTTGAAAAGATGCCAGGAAAGAAGGACAAAAGCTGGATTTCCCAGCAAAAGCACTGGTCATTATGATGTACTATACTCATTAGTAATTATTCGTAGCTCGCTTAGTAGAGCGGCCGTGCCAGCAACTTGAGGGTTGCAGGTTCGATTCCCGCTTGTTACCCACCTGCTCCCAGTGCCACCCACACTGGTTTAAATGTAACTTAGATATTGGGTTTCACTATGTAAAGCGCTTTGAGTGACAAGAGAAAAGCGCTATATAAATATAATTCACTTCACTTTGTAATAACATTGTTATTCTGAAGCTAACTGTGGAGGGGGCGTGGCCTGCGGGCCTGCAGCGACAGGTGCGTAGATGGCCCACCTGGGCCTTGTTATCTAATCACCTGTCGCTCTGTTATAAGCAGCAGCCAGGAGGAGAGACTGGGTTGGGGCTGGAAATACAATTGCTGGAAAACAACTGAGACTTATTGAAAAATAAAACAATATTGTAACCCTGAAACAGGCTCTCATGTCGGTGCTTGGGGGCCTGAAGAACCCCCAGGAGGGCAAGCCACACACTAACCAATAATAAATAAATAACTTCTTACCATTAACGCAACTTCTTGAACGGATGGATGGATTAAAAATGCATGAGAATGTTTTATATTTTGAACATTATTTTTAACACTGTGATTACAAGTGAAATTATTCATTACTTATCGTTTTAAGCAACATCAGCTCAGATTTATCTGAGAGCCAGATGCAGTCATCAAAACAGCCACATCTGGCTGTTCTAGTCCTTCACTCTCACTTTCCTCATCCACGAATCTTTCATCCTCACTCAAATTAATGGGGAAATCGTCGCTTTCTCGGTCCGAATCGCTCTCGCTGCTGGTGGCCATGATTGTAAACAATGTTCAGATGTGAGGAGCTCCACAACCCGTGACGTCACGCGCACATCGTCTGCTACTTCCGGTACAGCCAAGGCTTTTTTATCAGCACCAAAAATTGCGAACTTTATCGTCGATGTTCTCTACTAAATCCTTTCAGCAAAAATATGGCAATATCGCGAAATTATGAAGTATGACACCTAGAATGGACCTGCTATCCCCGTTTAAATAAGAACATCTCACTTCAATAGGCCTTTCAGCTCAATGTTTGCAGTTTCCTGCTCTCAGCAAGGGTTGTATTTGTCAAATGTGCAAAAAGTGTTGCCAGTGAGTGATGTATCTCTTTTAACACCCCATGGTGGGACTGTGGAGGCCTCGCCTTCAAAGTCTTGTCAAGCGCATCCACTCAAAATGGATTCAGTCCGGACTAAAACACTTTGAAGCGCCGGCGTTATAATTGTGCACGCCTGGCCATGTGTTTGATAATTGTGTGTGTGTGTGTGTGTGTGTGTCAGCCCCCCGCACCCTGACTCGACCCACTTACGCTGAACTGTTTCTGTTGTCTGATGGGGAAGGAAAAAAAAAAAAAAAAAAAAATTCTGTCCAATTTAAATCAGGTCTGAAGAGGCGGCCATGTTAATATTCCACAGCAGCAGCAATTTACATGTGGACTGAGTGTTGCTGCTCTGTAATGACTTCACACAATGTTCTGCTTAAATACCTCCAGAATCTGCTGGGCCCGGAGTTCTTTCTCCATCCGGATCTGCTGAATGCGCTTGATTTTTTCCTGTTGGAAAAGAAAAAAGGGACTATTTTCAGAGGCTCTCAAATAAACGGCTACACAACAATATATTTAGTGTGGCAGTCGTGTTTAAGCAGCACAACACACAAAAATATATTTAGTGTGGCAGACGTGTTAAAGCAGCACAACACACAACAATATATTTAGCGTGGCAGTCATGTTAAAGCAGCACAACACACAATATATTTATTGTGGCAGTCGTGTTAAAGCAGCACAACACACAACAATATATTTAGTGTGGCAGTCATGTTAAAGCAGCACAACACACAACAGTATATTTAGTGTGGCAGTCATGTTAAAGCAGCACAACACACAATATATTTATTGTGGCAGTCATGTTAAAGCAGCACAACACACAACAATATATTTAGCGTGGCAGTCATGTTAAAGCAGCACAACACACAATATATTTATTGTGGCAGTCGTGTTAAAGCAGCACAACACACAACAATATATTTAGTGTGGCAGTCATGTTAAAGCAGCACAACACACAACAATATATTTAGTGTGGCAGTCGTGTTTAAGCAGCACAACACACAAAAATATATTTAGTGTGGCAGACGTGTTAAAGCAGCACAACACACAACAATATATTTAGCGTGGCAGTCATGTTAAAGCAGCACAACACACAATATATTTATTGTGGCAGTCGTGTTAAAGCAGCACAACACACAACAATATATTTAGTGTGGCAGTCATGTTAAAGCAGCACAACACACAACAGTATATTTAGTGTGGCAGTCATGTTAAAGCAGCACAACACACAATATATTTATTGTGGCAGTCATGTTAAAGCAGCACAACACACAATATATTTATTGTGGCAGTCGTGTTAAAGCAGCACAACACACAATATATTTATCGTGGCAGTCATGTTAAAGCAGCACAACACACAATATATTTATCGTGGCAGTCATGTTAAAGCAGCACAACACACAATATATTTATTGTGGCAGTCGTGTCAAAGCAGCACAACACACGACAATATAATTATCGTGGCAGTCATGTTAAAGCAGCACAACACACAATATATTTATTGTGGCAGTCATGTTAAAGCAGCACAACACACAATATATTTATTGTGGCAGTCATGTTAAAGCAGCACAACACACAATATATTTATTGTGGCAGTCGTGTTAAAGCAGCACAACACACAATATATTTATTGTGGCAGTCATGTTAAAGCAGCACAACACACAATATAATTATCGTGGCAGTCATGTTAAAGCAGCACAACACACAATATATTTATTGTGGCAGTCGTGTCAAAGCAGCACAACACACAACAATATAATTATCGTGGCAGTCATGTTAAAGCAGCACAACACACAATATATTTATTGTGGCAGTCATGTTAAAGCAGCACAACACACAATATATTTATTGTGGCAGTCATGTTAAAGCAGCACAACACACAATATATTTATTGTGGCAGTCATGTTAAAGCAGCACAACACACAACAATATAATTATCATGGCAGTCATGTTAAAGCAGCACAACACACAATATATTTATTGTGGCAGTCATGTTAAAGCAGCACAACACACAATATATTTATCGTGGCAGTCGTGTTAAAGCAGCACAACACACAAAAATATATTTAGAGTGGCAGTCGTGTTAAAGCAGCACAACACACAACAATATATTTAGTGTGGCAGTCATGTTAAAGCAGCACAACACACAACAATATATTTAGTGTGGCAGTCGTGTTAAAGCAGCACAACACACAATATATTTATTGTGGCAGTCATGTTAAAGCAGCACACACAACAATATATTTAGTGTGGCAGTCGTGTTAAAGCAGCACAACACACAACAATATATTTAGCGTGGCAGTCGTGTTAAAGCAGAACAACACACAACAATATATTTATTGTGGCAGTCATCGTTCCCAGCTTTAAGTCGTCTGTTTTCATCGCATAATTACATAGTCTTTTGAACATTTGTGTTGCTGAATTCTTTGCAATTTGTTCAATGAACAATGGAGACATCAAAGAAGAAAGCTGTAGGGGAGAAGCGGTGTTTTGCTGCCGCCTTTAGCAACACAAACTCAGCCGGTGTTTCATTGTTTACATTCCCGAAAGATGACGGTGAAGCTTTACTATGGAACAGAGATGTCAAGCGAACACGGTTGGATTGGACCACACACACAAAGTACCGTGTCTTATGCAGCTATCATTTCGAAAGATCGTGTTTCGAAGAGGGTCACTTGCGAAGGGCAGACATGGGCATCGCTACCACCCGTCGACTGGTGCTGAAGACAGGTGCGGGGCCGACCTTCAGGTTGTACAGGTACGACCATATAATCTCACTAAAACACTAGTAACACAATAAGCAGATAAGGGATTTTCCAGAATTATCCTAGTAAATGTGTCTAAAAACATCTGAATCGCTCCCACTGTATAGTCTTTTTTTTTTCTAGTCCTTCACTCTTACTTTCCTCATCCAAAAATCTTTCATCCTCACTTAAATTAATGGGGAAATCGTCGCTTTCTCGGTCCGAATCGCTCTCGCTGCTGTTGGCCATGATTGTAAACAATGTTCAGATGTGAGGAGCTCCACAACCCGTGACGTCACGCGCACATTGTCTGCTATTTCCGGTACAGGCAAGGCTTTTTTATTAGCGACCAAAAGTTGAGAACTTTATCCTCGATGTTCTCCACTAAATCCTTTCTGTATTCTGAAGGCGATCTATGTCGTGTGCTACTCCAGCATCAATATGTATCCTCCTGACCGTCACCGTCGGCTATCCCTTGTTGCGGTTGGGCCTGGCCGAGTGGTCCTGCCACCCCCACGGCTGCCACGGCGCCTCTTACAGCATCTTCCCTATCTGAATCGCTCCCTCGCTGCTCTGTTGTCCTTTTATTTTTCTAGTCCTTCACTCTCACTTTCCTCATCCAAAAATCTTTCATCCTTGCTCAAATTAATGGGGAAATCGTCACTTTCTCGGTCCGAATCGCTCTTGCTGCTGGTGGCCATGATTGTAAACAATGTTCAGATGTGAGGAGCTCCACAACCCGTGACGTCACGCGCACATCGTCTGCTACTTCCGGTACAGGCAAGGCTTTTTTATTAGCGACCAAAAGTTGCGAACTTTATTGTCGATGTTCTCTACTAAATCCTTTCTGTATTCTGAAGGCGATCTATGTCGTGTGCTACTCCAGCATCAATATGTATCCTCCTGACCGTCACCGTCGGCTATCCCTTGTTGCGGTTGGGCCTGGCCGAGTGGTCCTGCCACCCCCACGGCTGCCACGGCGCCTCTCACAGCATCTTCCCTATCTAAATCGCTCCCTCGCTGCTCTGTTGTCCTTTTATTTTTCTAGTCCTTCACTCTCACTTTCCTCATCCACGAATCTTTCATCCTCGCTGAAATTAATGGGGAAATCGTTGCTTTCCCGGTCCGAATCGCTCTCGCTGCTGGTGGCCATGATTGTAAACAATGTTCAGATGTGAGGAGCTCCACAACCCGTGACGTCACGCGCACATCGTCTGCTACTTCCGGTACAGGCAAGGCTTTTTTATTAGCGACCAAAAGTTGAGAACTTTATTGTCGATGTTCTCTACTAAATCCTTTCTGTACTCTGAAGGCGATCTATGTCGTGTGCTACTCCAGCATCAATATGTATCCTCCTGACCGTCACCGTCGGCTATCCCTTGTTGCGGTTGGGCCTGGCCGAGTGGTCCTGCCACCCCCACGGCTGCCACGGCGCCTCTCACAGCATCTTCCCTATCTGAATCGCTCCCTCGCTGCTCTGTTGTCCTTTTATTTTTCTAGTCCTTCACTATCACTTTCCTCATCCACGAATCTTTCATCCTCGCTGAAATTAAGGGGGAAATCGTCGCTTTCCCGGTCCGAATCGCTCTCGCTGCTGGTGGCCATGATTGTAAACAATGTTCAGATGTGAGGAGCTCCACAACCCGTGACGTCACGCGCACATTGTCTGCTATTTCCAGTACAGGCAAGGCTTTTTTATTAGCGACCAAAAGTTGAGAACTTTATCCTCTATGTTCTCCACTAAATCCTTTCTGTACTCTGAAGGCGATCTATGTCGTGTGCTACTCCAGCATCAATATGTATCCTCCTGACCGTCACCGTCGGCTATCCCTTGTTGCGGTTGGGCCTGGCCGAGTGGTCCTGCCACCCCCACGGCTGCCACGGCGCCTCTCACAGCATCTTCCCTATCTGAATCGCCCCCTCGCTGCTCTGTTGTCCTTTTATTTTTCTAGTCCTTCACTCTCACTTTCCTCATCCACGAATCTTTCATCCTCGCTGAAATTAATGGGGAAATCGTCGCTTTTCTCGGTCCGAATCGCTCTCGCTGCTGGTGGCCATGATTGTAAACAATGCTCAGATGTGAGGAGCTCCACAACCCGTGACGTCACGCGCACATCGTCTGCTACTTCCGGTACAGGCAAGGCTTTTTTATTAGCGACCAAAAGTTGAGAACTTTGTCCTCAATATTCTCTACTAAATCCTTTCAGCAAAAATATGGCAATATCGCGAAATGATCAAGTATGACACATAGAATGGACCTGCTATCCCCGTTTAAATAAGAACATCTCCCTTCAGTAGGCCTTTAAAGCAGCACAAAACACAAGAATATATTTAGTGTGGCAGCAACAGATGTGCTCAGCATTTCTACTCCAAAACTTCGATAAGGGACGGTGAGTCAGCAAAAACAACATCTGTACCTGCTGCTTGAGAATCTTCATCTGCTCCTTCTGCTTCCTCCTCTCCTCTGCTGCCTGGATCGCTGCAACACAACACATATCATGATACAACTACCGATATCACTAATAATACAACTACTGATACAACTATCGACACAACAACTGATACAACTACAAACCCCGTTTCCATATGAGTTGGGAAATTGTGTTAGATGTAAATATAAACAGAATACAATGATTTGCAAATCACTTTCAATCCATATTCAGTTGAATATGCTACAAAGACAACATATTAGATGTTCAAACTCATAAACTTTTTTTTTGTTGCAAATAATCATTAACTTTAGAATTTGATGCCAGCAACATGTGACAAAGAAGTTGGCAAAGGTGGCAATAAATACTGATAAAGTTGAGGAATGCTCATCAAACACTTATTTGGAACATCCCACTATTGATACAATTAATACACTTAGTAATATAATTAATAAACTATTGATATAATGAATACAACTATTGATAGAAGTCATACAACTACAAAACTACATTGTCATTAAATAGAAACACTTAAATTACCCCCAAAGTTGTGCTTCTTTCAGTCTTTAATGACAAGTTAGTTGTCTCTTCAAACATAAATAAAACAGATATATTCTCATCATTGGACCAAGAAGGGCAGCTGGTGGATATGCTTATTATTTTTCTATTATTATTATATTTTTATACAGTAATATGAATAATTATTATAATAATAGTATAATAATGATTATTATTACTATTATACTCAGAATATCATCATAATAATGATTAGTTTATTATAATTACTACAATAATATTTTTATTAAAATAATAATTATAGGTATTATCTAAACTGTTATTAAACTTATTACAAAAATAAGAATTGTTAAAATAATAATACTTATTATCATAATAATAATAATCATTGTTATTATCAACATTATTATAATAGTAATAATTATTAATAATTATACAAAATATATTGATAATATTAATAAAAACAATATGATCATGATTGTTATCATAAAAATTATTACTATTATCAATAGATTTTGTATAATTATTACAATAATAATTCATATTAAAATAACAATAGTTATTATTGTTATCATAATAATAATAAATATAATTATTACTATCAAATTTATTATGATTATTAAAATAATTATTTATGTAATAATAACTATTATTATTATTATCAACATTATTATTATAATTACGATAATAATTAGAATAACAATAACAATAAATATTATTGTTATCATAAGAATAATATTAATGAATATTATTATCAACATAATTTTTTATCATTACAATAATAATTATTAAAATAATAATAATTACTATAGTTATCATAATAATATTTTTTATTATCATCATCATTGTTAATATATATTAAAATAATAATTATTCATGCAACAATATAATCATTATTGTTATCATAATAATAATTATCAAAATAATTATAATTATTACAAGAATAATGAATACAAAAAACAAAATGTTTTATTATTGTTACCATAAGAATAATTATTAATATTCTCCAAATTATGTATATGATTATAAAAATAATAAGTATTAAAGTAATAATAATTATTATCATATTTATAATAAGTATTATTATTTAAATAACAATAATAATCATTATTGTTACATAATAATAATAACAATAATAATTATTAGTATTAAAATTATTATTAGAATTAATATAATAACTGTCATAATTTTTTTTACTATTATTATCATAATAATAATAATAATGACATTACAAAGGTCCTACCTTGCCGTTTGCGAGCTTCCTTGGCCGCCCGTGCCATCGCCTGCTTCTCCAGTTTCCTCATCAGTTTCATCTGAGCTGCTTGTCGGGCGATTTCTGCACGCACCAAAAGAAAACAAACATTGTCATTTCTTCTCTGACCTTGGCAGTTTTTGACGGATGATGAGGGGATCTTCTTCGGTGCAGGAACAGTCCATGTTGTAGTTGGAACATGAGGGGGTCCTGCTGGCCCCCACTCACCTTGAGCCTCCAGCTTGCGCAGGAGTTTGACCTCACTGGGACTGGGACCCTCCGGCACCAGCGGGTCGCCCACATTGGGGGGCCGGCCTTTCCTGCGTCGGTTGGCTTTGGCCCCTTCGCCCGCTAACTGACGCTCGGAGCTGGGGGGGCGGCCCCTGCGACCCTCCATGGCCAAAATGTGAGGAATGACTTCCTCTTCGTTCAACAGACTCCACTGTAAGCCCTGAGGAGCCACAAGGTAGAAGCAGGGAGAGTTGAGCTGAAAAAAAAATACTTTTAAAATACATTTTTAAATCATCATTTATCTTTAGAAGCTTTAATTACAAATACTTCCATTTCAAGTCTGTGGATGGAGTACAGCAGGGTGTCCACACTGACAAATCAAAGCCTGCGTGGCCACTTTTGATATTTTTCATTTTTGAAACCATTGAAATGCAAACCCCAAAAGCAGTGAAGTTGTCACCTTGTGGAAAAGGTACATAAAAAGAGAATACAATGATTTGCAAATCCTTTTTTAAGTTTTTTAAGTCAATTAAATAGACTGCAAAAACAAAATACTTAATATTTGAACTTAATAACTTTGTTATTTTTTGCAAATATTAGCTCATTTGGAATTCGATGCCTGCGATGTGTTTCAAAAAAGCTGCCACACCTGGCAAAAAGTTTTTTTTGTTAGTCAAATTAAACTTTTTTATATGGCGAACACAAAATGTCTATTTTTTGCGAAAAATGTTTCAAAGTTTAATATTTGCTGTGAAGTAATTGGAGCCTTAAATATGTCAGTAATTCATAGCAACATTGATTTGAATTCATTATTATTTTTTGAGCTGTACAGTTTAAAGAATATCCCACTAAAATGCTGGGGGATCCGAAAGGGTCCCACTCTTAAAAATGCTAAAAATAAATACTTAAAAAAAAAAAATTTGAACAGTTAAGTCTCAAGATCATCTTCAGATTTAATCGTCAATTATACCTTTTATTAAATATGTATTTTTATCTTTTTTACGCCCTTTTTGCTAAATAAATATTAGTTAAAAAAAAGCCATGCATTATTTATTTTTTTTTTCAATACTTTATAGTCTCGAGATCAACTTCAGATCCAGCCGTCGATTTCAAGTTTTATTTTATTTGTTGTAATGTGTTTCATGCCCTTCGTGTCAAATAAAACTTAGTTTTTATACGGCAAACAAACAAAATAATGCAATATTTTCAGAAAAAAAAATGTTTCAAAGTGTAATATTTGATGTGAAGTAATTGTAGCCTTAAATATGTCAATAATTCATAACATTGATTTTGATTCATTATTATCTTTTGAGGATGACAGTAAAAAAAATTAAAAATTCCCACTAAACTGTAAAAGGGCCCTATTCGAAAAGTGTTACAAATATGTTTTTTTTATTTCAACACTTAAATCTCTAGATCAACTTCAGATCTGTCGATCATAAGGTTTTTTTTGTGGCAAACACTCAAAATCTGCAACATTTCCCCCCAAAATAGGTCAAAAGTGTAATATTTGCTGTGAAGTCATTGGAGCCTTAAATATATCAATAATTCACAACAAAATTGATTTTAATTCATTATTATTTTTTGAGCTATACAGTTTAAAGAATATCCCACTAAAATGCTGGGGGATCCGAAAGTGTCGCACTCTTAAAAATACTTTTTTTTTTTTTTTTTTACAGTTAAGTCTCAAGATCATCTTCAGATTTAGTCGTCAATTATACCTTTTATTAAATATGTATTTTTATCTTTTTTACGCCCTTTTTGTTAAATAAATATTAGTTTAAAAATAAGCCATGCATTATTTTTATTTTTTTTTCAATACTTTATAGTCTCGAGATCAACTTCAGATCCAGCCGTCGATTTCAAGTTTTATTTTATTTGTTGTAATGTGTTTTATGCCCTTCGTGTCAAATAAAACTTAGTTTTTATACGGCAAAGACACAAAATAATGCAATATTTTCCGAAAAAAAAATGTTTCAAAGTGTAATATTTGATGTGAAGTAATTGTAGCCTTAAATATGTCAATAATTCATAACATTGATTTTGATTCATTATTATCTTTTGAGGATGACAGTAAAAAAAATTAAAAAATCCCACTAAACAGTAAAAGGGCACGACTCGAAAAGTGTTACAAATATGTTTTTTTTATTTCAACACTTAAATCTCTAGATCAACTTCAGATCTGTCGATCATAAGGTTTTTTTTGTGGCAAACACTCAAAATCTGCAACATTTCCCCCCAAAATAGGTCAAAAGTGTAATATTTGCTGTGAAGTCATTGGAGCCTTAAATATATCAATAATTCACAACAAAATTATTTTAATTCATTATTATTTTTTGAGCTGTACAGTTTAAAGAATATCCCACTAAAATGCTGGGGGATCCGAAAGTGTCGCACTCTTAAAAATACTTTTTTTTTTTTTTTTTTTTTAACAGTTAAGTCTCAAGATCATCTTCAGATTTAATCGTCAATTATACCTTTTATTAAATATGTATTTTTATCTGTTTTACGCCCTTTTTGTTTGTTAAATATATTACTTTAAAAATAAGCCATGCATTATTTTATTTTTTTTTCAATACTTTATAGTCTCGAGATTATTGGAGGGTCATCCCTCCAATGGGCTCACCACTCATAGGAGGGGCCATAGAGGTCGGGTGCATTGTGAGCTGGGCGGCAGCCGAAGGCAGGGCACTTGGCGGTCCGATCCTCGGCTACAGAAGCTAGCTCTTGGGACGTGGAACGTCACCTCACTGGGGGGGAAGGAGCCTGAGCTAGTGCGCGAGGTAGAGAAGTTCCGGCTGGATATAGTCGGACTCACCTCGACGCACAGCAAGGGCTCTGGAACCAGTTCTCTCGAGAGGGACTGGACCCTCTTCCACTCTGGCGTTGCCGGCAGTGAGAGGCGACGGGCTGGGGTGGCAATTCTGGTTGCCCCCCGGCTCAAAGCCTGTACGTTTGAGTTCAACCCAGTGGACGAGAGGGTAGCTTCCCTTCGCCTTCGGGTGGGGGGACGGGTCCTGACTGTTGTTTGTGCTTACGCACCAAACGGCAGTTCAGAGTACCCACCCTTTTTGGGTACACTCGAGGGAGTACTGGAAAGTGCTCCTCCGGGTGATTCCCTTGTCCTACTGGGAGACTTCAACGCTCATGTTGGCAACGACAGTGAAACCTGGAGAGGCGTGATTGGGAAGAATGGTCGCCCGGATCTAAACCCGAGTGGTGTTTTGTTATTGGACTTTTGTGCTCGTCACGGATTGTCCATAACAAACACCATGTTCAAACATAAGGGTGTCCATATGTGCACTTGGCACCAGGACACCCTGGGCCGCAGTTCCATGATCGACTTTGTAGTTGTGTCATCGGATTTGCGGCCTCATGTTTTGGACACTCGGGTGAAGAGAGGGGCGGAGCTTTCTACCGATCACCACCTGGTGGTGAGTTGGCTGCGATGGTGGGGGAGGATGCCGGACAGACCTGGCAGGCCCAAGCGCATTGTGAGGGTCTGCTGGGAACGTCTGGCAGAGTCTCCTGCCAGAGAGAGTTTCAATTCACACCTCCGGGAGAACTTTGAACATGTCACGAGGGAGGTGCGGGACATTGAGTCCGAGTGGACCATGTTCCGAACCTCTATTGTCGAGGCGGCTGATTGGAGCTGTGGCCGCAAGGTTGTTGGTGCCTGTCGTGGCGGTAATCCCAGAACCCGTTGGTGGACACCAGCAGTGAGGGATGCCGTCAAGCTGAAGAAGGAGTCCTATCGGGTTCTTTTGGCTCATAGGACTCCGGAGGCAGTGGACGGGTACCGACGGGCCAAGCGGTGTGCAGCTTTAGCGGTCGCGGAGACAAAAACTCGGACATGGGAAGAGTTCGGGGAAGCCATGGAAAACGACTTCCGGACGGCTTCGAAGCGATTCTGGACCACCATACGGCGCCTCAGGAAGGGGAAGCAGTGCACTATCAACACCGTGTATGGTGCGGATGGTGTTCTGCTGACTTCGACTGCGGATGTTGTGGATCGGTGGAGGGAATACTTCGAAGACCTCCTCAATCCCACCAACACGTCTTTCTTTGAGGAAGCGGTGCCTGGGGAATCTGTAGTGGACTCTCCTATTTCTGGGGCTGAGGTCGCTGAGGTAGTTAAAAAGCTCCTCGGCGGCAAGGCCCCGGGGGTGGATGAGATCCGCCCGGAGTTCCTTAAGGCTCTGGATGCTGTGGGGCTGTCTTGGTTGACAAGACTCTGCAGCATCGCGTGGACATCGGGGGCGGTACCTCTGGATTGGCAGACCGGGGTGGTGGTCCCTCTCTTTAAGAAGGGGGACCGGAGGGTGTGTTCCAACTATCGTGGGATCACACTCCTCAGCCTTCCCGGTAAGGTTTATTCAGGTGTACTGGAGAGGAGGCTTCGCCGGATAGTCGAACCTCGGATTCAGGAGGAACAGTGTGGTTTTCGTCCTGGTCGTGGAACTGTGGACCAGCTCTATACTCTCGGCAGGGTTCTTGAGGGTGCATGGGAGTTTGCCCAACCAGTCTACATGTGCTTTGTGGACTTGGAGAAGGCATTCGACCGTGTCCCTCGGGAAGTCCTGTGGGGAGTGCTCAGAGAGTATGGGGTATCGGAATGTCTTATTGTGGCAGTCCGCTCCCTGTATGATCAGTGTCAGAGCTTGGTCCGCATTGCTGGCAGTAAGTCGGACACGTTTCCAGTGAAGGTTGGACTCCGCCAAGGCTGTCCTTTGTCACCGATTCTGTTCATAACTTTTATGGACAGAATTTCTAGGCGCAGTCAAGGCGTTGAGGGGTTCCGGTTTGGTGGCCACGGGATTAGGTCTCTGCTTTTTGCAGATGATGTAGTCCTGATGGCTTCATCTGGCCGGGATCTTCAGCTCTCACTGGATCGGTTCGCAGCCGAGTGTGAAGCGACCGGAATGAGAATCAGCACCTCCAAGTCCGAGTCCATGGTTCTCGCCCGGAAAAGGGTGGAGTGCCATCTCCGGGTTGGGGAGGAGACCCTGCCCCAAGTGGAGGAGTTCAAGTACCTAGGAGTCTTGTTCACGAGTGGGGGAAGAGTGGATCGTGAGATCGACAGGCGGATCGGTGCGGCGTCTTCAGTAATGCGGACGTTGTATCGATCCGTTGTGGTGAAGAAGGAGCTGAGCCGGAAGGCAAAGCTCTCAATTTACCGGTCGATCTACGTTCCCATCCTCACCTATGGTCATGAGCTTTGGGTCATGACCGAAAGGATAAGATCACGGGTACAAGCGGCCGAAATGAGTTTCCTCCGCCGGGTGGCGGGGCTCTCCCTTAGAGATAGGGTGAGAAGCTCTGCCATCCGGGAGGAGCTCAACGTAAAGCCGCTGCTCCTCCACATCGAGAGGAGCCAGATGAGGTGGTTCGGGCATCTGGTCAGGATGCCACCCGAACGCCTCCCTAGGGATGTGTTTAGGGCACGTCCAGCTGGTAGGAGGCCACGGGGAAGACCCAGGACACGTTGGAAAGACTATGTCTCCCGGCTGGCCTGGGAACGCCTCGGGATCCCCCGGGAAGAGCTAGACGAAGTGGCTGGAGATAGGGAAGTCTGGGCTTCCCTGCTTAGGCTGCTGCCCCCGCGACCCGACCTCGGATAAGCGGAAGATGATGGATGGATGGATGGATAGTCTCGAGATCAACTTCAGATCCAGCCGTCGATTTCAAGTTTTATTTTATTTGTTGTAATGTGTTTTATGCCCTTCGTGTCAAATAAAACTTAGTTTTTATACGGCAAACACACAAAATAATGCAATATTTTCAGAAAAAAAATAGTATTTTTTTTTTTTTTACTTTCACCACTTAAATCTCTAGATCAACTTCAGGGTTTTTTTTTTTTTTTTTTTGTGGCAAACACTCAAAAATGCAATATTTTACCCAAAAATATGTTAAAGTGTAATATTTGTCGTGAAGTCATTGGAGCCTGAAATAGGTCAATAATTCATAATTTTATTTTTTTAGCATGACAGTTCAAAAATCCTACTAAAATGTAAAATGGCCCCACTTGTAAAAGTGTACAAAAATGTTTTATTTTTTTAAACTTTCAGCACTTAAGTCTCTAAATCAACTTCAGGTTTTGTGTCTCAAACACTCAAAATATGCAATATTGTACCCAAAAATATGTTAAAGTGTAATATTTGATGTGAAGTCATTGGAGCCTGAAATAGGTCAATAATTCATAATTATAATTTTTTTAGCATGACAGTTCAAAAATAAAATCCCACTAAAATTTAAAAAGGCCCCACTTGTAAAAGTTTTACAATATATATATATATATATACATATTTTTTTTACTTTCACCACTTACATCTCTAGATCAACTTCAGGTTTTTTTGTGGCAAACACTTAAAAATGCAATATTTTACCCAAAAATATGTTAAAGTGTAATATTTGTTGTGAAGTCATTGGAGCCTGAAATAGGTCAATAATTCATAATTATTTTTTTTTTTAGCGTGACAGTTAAAAAATCCCACTAAAATGTAAAATGGCCCGACTTGTAAAAGTGTTACACAAAAATATTATTATTACTAGTTTTTTTAACTTTCAGCACTTAAGTCTCTAAATCAACTTCAGGTTTTGTGTCTCAAACACTCAAAATATGCAATATTGTACCCAAAAAATATGTTAAAGTGTAATATTTGATGTGAAGTCATTGGAGCCTGAAATAGGTCAGTAATTCCTTAATTATTAATTTTTTAGCATAAAAGTTCAAAAATAAAATCCCACTAAAATTTAAAACGGCCCCACTTGTAAAAGTGTTACAAAACATATATATTTTTTTAACTTTCACCACTTAAGTCTCTAGATCAACTTCAGGTTTTTTTGTGGCAAACACTTAAAAATGAAATATGTTACCCAAAAATATGTTCAAGTGTAATATTTGTTGTGAAGTCATTGGAGCCTGAAATAGGTCAATAATTCATAATTATTATCATTTTTTAGTATGACAGTTCAAAAATCCCACTAAAATGTAAAATGGCTGCACTTGTAAAAGTGTTGAAAAAAAAATATTATTATTATTTTTTTAAACTTTTAGCACTTAAGTCTCTAAATCAACTTCAGGTTTTATGTGGCAAACACTCAAAATATGCAATATTATACCCCAAAAGTGTAATATTTGATGTGAAGTCATTGGAGCCTAAAATAGATCAATAATTCATAACAAAATTGATTTTAATTCATTATTATTTTTTGAGCAATGACAGTTTTAATGTAAAAAAAAAAGCTTTGTGTCATTAGAGTCAACATTGCAACTTGTTACATTTCACCTATTTGCTCTTTTATTCCACTTTTTTTTTTAAATGTTTTTTGTCCTGTAATAATTTAACAGAAGATCTTTGGACACCCGTGCAGTACAAGAAGAAAGCTGTGGAAGTAATGTCATGTGATTATTACAAATCATGCACAAGCCATGAGATCTAGGATCAGTCACTTGGGTTCTGCATGATTGCTGTGCTTGCCCTGACTGCGAGCGAGCGAGCGAGGGAGAGAGAGAGAAAGAGAGAGAGAGATGAAAGGCAGTCACCTGGGGTCCTTCTCTGGCTTCATAGAAGTCACCAACCCTGATCTTTGCACTGAAGCTAAAATTATCACGCGTGATGCCACTTATTCCATATCTGGATAGATACTACAGAAGAGAAAATAATCATGGCGTTGGTTTAGGCAGTGACATTGACAAGGCACTAGACTGAGGGGAGGGAGTCTACATTAGTGCATCTGGGTGCTCCTGACTCATCTGGCTAAGAGCAGGACACACTTAACAACAACACTTCTGACCTTGGGTGCACAATTCAGCCGCTTGCTTGCTTACTTACCAGCGCTCAGGCTTTTTGCTGCCTGATGAGCACTGAGTGGAGGCTACTGAACGGCCATTTCTCTATTTGCACACTTTGACAATCAGCAAAAGAAGACGCACGCACGCACGCACGCACGCACGCACGCACACACACACACACACACACACACACACACACACACACACACACACACACAGAGAGCGTAGGAATGAGGCCAAAGCTGTGCATCCCACCAGCGAGATGAATGACGGCCATGTGAGGGAAGTGGCACAATCTAAGAATAACATGGGGGCCACAGTGGGGGGGCTAGGGGTCTTCACACTACAAAGATATACAGGACTAATATGTTTTGTTGTTGGAGCAATGTGCAGTCCCTCCAGGAGTCTGCGATCAGGCAAACGATGTGTGAACTTGCCCACACATTTCCACGTGTGACCACTTTTTAGCAGGCCAGCTACTTTGGAAATGACCAAGTCAAAGTGATCTACGCCATATATGTACCGTATTTCCTCGAATTGCCGCCGGGTATATAGTTTGCGCCTGCCTAGAATTACTGCCGGGTCAAACTCGTTTCGCCAAATAATTAGCGTATGCCTAGAATTTCCACCGGGTCAAACTCGTCACGTCACGAGTGACACTTCACATGTCATCATTTTCAAAATGAAGGCTGATTTCAATCATTTGAAATCGCATAAAGGGAAGAAGATTAAGAGCTATTCAGTAGGATTTAAGGTCCAAGCTATTGAATATGCTAAAAAGAACAGTTTTATTAATATACCGTAGCTGCGTGTGTCAAATATGAGTCATTAAGTGACTCCCGCCTCCTGGTGGTAGAGGGCGCTAGTGATCCTTCTTGCGACTACTCGGCTGCAGAAGAAGTGACAACAAGCAGCAAGAGTGAGCAGCGATCCTTTATTTTTTACTCTCGCTTGCACTTTTAACATGAAGGATTACATATCTAATATAAAACAGTTTTCTAAACTGGACTTTCAATCGAAGCAGGAGGTAATAAAGGAAGATCTCCATCGAGACAGAGAGACTTTTAAAACTGAAGAAAGATAAGGAAGACTTCTATAAACAAGTTATCGATGCTTTTGATCAGAAGGAGCTGCGCATGGACTTCATTTATAAGTAAAGGTAAGACCATTATAACGTTTTTTTTATTAAATGTGCTTTTTATGATGGTATCCTTACATCACACTCATATTTATAAGCGCAGGCCTAAATTTACCGCATGCCTTTGGTAAACGCCGGAGTGAGAAGAGGTTTTAAATAAGCCCCCTGGCGGCAATTCAAGGAAATACGGTAATATTATTTATCTCATTCGTGTGAGCGACGAAGAAAATGTCCGCAATTGTCACTCACATGCAAACCAATAAGAATTCGGCAGGGGAGGGTCATGGAATGCTAACTGCTATATGCTATACGCTACTGCCGGAGCTATTAAAATGGATCACATCAACATTGGTGGTAACTTTTAAAAACTGAGAAGGGTTGAAGAAAAATGGCACCGAAAAGGAAATCATGTACTGCAGGTTTACAAGCTGGATGTAGTGAAATATGCAGCAGAGAACAGCAATCCAGCAGCAGAAAGAAAGGACGCTAGCAGGGCGCATACCAGAGGTGACACTAAGGAAGAAGATTTCTTGTGATTTATGGATTAGGAGTGAGAGATAGTTTGGTAAAGGTATAGCATGTTCTATATGTTATAGTTATTTGAATGACTCTCACCATAATATGTTAGGTTAACATAGCAGTTGGTTATTTATGCCTCATATAACCTACACTTATTCAGCCTGTTGTTCACTATTCTTTATTTATTTTAAATTGCCTTTCAAATGTCTATTCTTGGTGTTGGGTTTTATCAAATACATTTCCTCAAAAAATGCGACTTATACTCCAGTGCGACGTATAATTATGTTTTTTTCCTTCTTTATTGTCCATATTCGGCAGTTGCGACTTATACTCTTGTGTGTGTGTATATATATATATATATATATATATATATATATATATATATATATATATATATATATATAAACAAATATATATTATATATATATACATATTTACACACATATATATATATATATATATATATATATATATAAAAAACAAATATATATTATAAATATACATATTTACTCACATATATATATATATATATATATAAACAAATATATATTATATATATATACATATTTACACATATATATATATATATATAAACACATGTACACATGCAAATATATATAAAAAACATGCATATATATATACACACACACATACATACACACATATATATATATATATATGTATACATATATATATACACACATGCATTTATATTAAGGGTGTAACGGTACACAAAAATTTCGGTTCTGCCCACGTTAATCCACATTAAACTGCTTTAAGTTGTTTCTTAGATGAAATAAAATGACAAAACCTTTCTTCTACATATTAAAAGTGCAACATTAAACAGTTTCAAGTCAACTCATCATGCTTAATTTATTACAGCATTTGGGAAGTCTGTAGTTGATTTTTATTATGTAAATGTTGTATTTTTATCAACATGTGATAGCAGGGACCCTGCCATTCAAAACTAGGCTGCTTTATTATTAATGATTAATGTAACTATAGCTGAAAATTCATCCCTGACCACCATGGAGTTTATGTAGGCTTTATGATGCACTTGAATTATTTTATACACTATCAGAGACAAAAACTCTTCATTTAATATTATGTCCTTTTTTGCTGCTTCAACACACCTCAATCAACACTGTCCGTAACACACGCACACAGCAAAATGAGTTAACGTTTCGCTAAAAGCTAACTAGCCTTCACCTAAAGCCAGGACTGCGAGCGAGCTGAGCTTCAGTTTGTTTCTAGAAGGTCAACGGGCTCATAGTGATGTTTAGAAAGTAGTTGACTTGGAATATAATTTGGGGAGAGTGAGTTGCTCCCCTGCTCGACATCGACACTGAAGCCTTGACGACATGAGCTCTGAATACGCATTGCTGATTGCCTTTGTATGTAACCAATCAGATGGTTGTGTGGGCGGGACAATGCAGGGTGCTGTGTACAGACACAGAGGCAGAACGGAGCGCAGCAGCTTGTTAAGACTTTAGCATAGGCGGTTACTTCCTATGTACGTGTTGAACTCGTTCGGTATTCCTCCGCACCGAACCGAAACCCCTGTACCGAAACGGTTCAATACAAATACACGTACCGTTACAACCCTAATATATATTAATATAAAAAACATGCATATATATATATATATAATATATATATATATATACACACACACACATACATAGACACATACATACATATATATATGCATATATATATGTTACATGTATATATGTACATGTATATATGTATGTATACGTATACATACGTGTGTGTGTGTATATATATGTATGTATATATATTATATATTTGCGTAAAGGTTGCAAGGAGCAATCAAAATATTCATAACAAACTCACAAAATCACAAGTTGTAGTTATGTTATTGAAAGAAAATAAGCCTCAAAACATGGCAAAATTTGCATTTATTTACAATTTATTATTTGTTGTTATTGTAGCAACTTTTTAAACAAGCTGCCATGAATCTCGCCATTTTTGTGCGGCAAGAATCCGAGAGAAAAGCCAGCCAACTCCTGGAGGGACTGATGTAGACGAGCAGCTTGTGTTCATCCAAGCTATCTTGCTATCTTGCTCCACAACATGTGCGTGTCTACGGGTGTTGTGGACAAGAGAAGTGAAAGAGATAAATACCTTCATCACGTCCGGGTACTGTCTCAGCTTCTTGCCACACGGGGCGTAGTAGGCCACCTCCCCTTGAGGTCGCCCTGTCACGTTTTTGATTCGAGTTTCTCTGCGCCACCTGCATTTTAACCATGACCAAACATACAGCCGTTAGTGGAAAAAACACAAGGAAAAAAATAACAACACAAAAAGCCGGTGTGAGTGTCTACTAGGGTGCTAATTAAGTGCGATACGGTCTTTGAAAGATACCGGTACTTTTTTTGTACCCGAGTGCTGAGCCGAGGAGCGTGTTGAGTGTGTCGTGTACACACACTTACAGAGCGCACAAGCGGAAACAGTGAGGGGAAAAATGACAAATAAAGGCACGCTACTGATTAATAAAGAGTGTGCATTCACACACACATTCACTCTATAAACATACATACATATACACATACTGTACATATACATTCACTGTACATACAAACATATACACATACATGTACATACACATTCACTGTACATACCTACATACATATACACATACATGTACATATACATTCACTGTACATACATACATACATATACATATACATGTACATATACATTCACTGTACATACATACATACATATACACATACATGTACATATACATTCACTGTACATACATACATATACATATATATTCACTGTACATACATACATACATACATATACACACACACTGTACTTATACATTCACTGTACAAACATACATACATGTACATATACATTTACTGTACATACATACATACATACATATACTGTACATATACATTCACTGTACGTACATACATACATACATATACACATACATGTACATATACATTTACTGTATATACATGCATACATATACACATACATGTACATTTACATTCACTGTACATACATACATACATACATATACATATATATTCACTGTGCAAACATACATATACACATACATGTACATATATTCACTGTTCATACATACATACATACACACATACATATACACACACACTGTACATATACATTCACTGTAAAAATACATACATATACACATACATGTACATATACATTTACTGTACATACATACATACATACATATACTGTACATATACATTCACTGTATGTACATACATACATATACACATACATGTACATATACATTTACTGTGCAAACATACATATACACATACATGTACATATATATTTACTGTGCAAACATACATATACACATACATGTACATATACATTTACTGTACATACATACATACATACATACATATACTGTACATATACATTCACTGTATGTACATACATACATACACACATATACATGTACATATACATTTACTGTGCAAACATACATATACACATACATGTACATATATATTCACATGTACATATATATTCACATGTACATATATATTCACATATATACATGCATACATACATACATACATATACACATACATTCACTGTACAAACATACATACACACATACTGTACACATACATATATACATGTGTCATTGTACTACATGTAATATATACATTGTACTACATGTAATATATACATTGTACTACATGTAATATATACATGTGTACTACATGTAATATATACATGTGTACTACATGTAATATATACATGTGTCATTGTACTACATGTAATATATACATGTGTCATTGTACTACATGTAATATATACATTGTACTACATGTAATATATACATTGTACTACATGTAATAAATACATTGTACTACATGTAATATATACATGTGTACTACATGTAATATATACATTGTACTACATGTAATATATACATTGTACTACATGTAATAAATACATTGTACTACATGTAATATATACATGTGTACTACATGTAATATATACATTGTACTACATGTAATAAATACATTGTACTACATGTAATATATACATTGTACTACATGTAATATATACATTGTACTACATGTAATATATACATGTGTCATTGTACTACATGTAATATATACATTGTACTACATGTAATATATACATTGTACTACATGTAATATATACATTGTACTACATGTAATATATACATTGTACTACATGTAATATATACATTGTACTACATGTAATATATACATTGTACTACATGTAATATATACATGAGTCATTGATCTTAGGGTTCAACAAGAAAAGTGCAATGTGTTTAATTCATCTTATAAAATTGTTCTTTGTGTCCAATAAGAAACATACGTTTAATGTAAGATGTTTTGTTAAAATAAAGCAGAAAATTATTTATTTTATGGTCCCCCCCTTTTTTTTTTAAGTATCCACATACATGTTGGTGGCAACAGAGTGGTATTGGGACAACAAGTCCAGGTTCCTAGAGAGTGAAGTGAGCAGCACTTGTACGTACCCCAACTCCAGAGGTGTCATCAGGTCCTTCTCATCCATCACTCGCTTCCTCTTCCCTAAACCTGCACACAAACACTGCAGTCATGGATCTGACAGCACACAGTAGAATACACACTCACATGTTTTATTGTTGGGACTTTTTCTTTTACAAACAACATGAACTCAAACCCTACAGGGCCCTGAACACAACACGCCATGTAAACTGAGGGAGTCAAATGATCACATTAAGTGTGACTAATTAAGTTGTATTTAGCCAATTATGCTTTTATGGTGTTAATCCAATACTAAAAAGATTACTGTCTTTATATGCCCATGTAGAAACTGCCACGAGATTTGACTGGTGTGTTATCAGTTGTAAACACATGTGGTGAATTATATATAAGACATAGTGTACTTTTAAATAACTGTAAATACAGATTCATAAGTGTGTTTATAGTTTGTGTAAGTCTGACTATTGTCTTGTTGTTGCATATATTACAGTGGTGGTCCTCAACCACCGGTTCGGGGACCGGTGCCGGTCCGTGGAACATTTGAGAGAAACATTAGATAATTTATAAACGACTGCATTTTCTCCCACTTAACTTTGGCTGTCACACTTGTTTTTATTGAAGGCCACTCTGTAGAGGGCCGCTTGTAACAGTAAATCATTTATTTACATACAAACCCCGTTTCCATATGAGTTGGGAATTTGTGTTTGATGTAAATATAAACGGAATACAATGATTTGCAAATCCTTTTCAACCCATATTCTGTTGAATATGCTACAAAGACAACATATTTGATGTTCAAACTTTATAAACTTACTTTTTTTCGGGCAAATAATAATGAACTTAGATTTTCATGGCTGCAAAAAGTGCCAAAGTAGTTGGGAAAGGGCATGTTCACCACTGTAGACCATCTTATTTTAAGGTTAAAAAATAGAAAGAAGTTTCTGGATCATCATTTGTCCCAAAGTAGTCTTTGTTGTCCCTCTCATTTAGTCTGCACTGATTAGTAGTCGTGTTGTTGTTGAAGGGAAAGTGAACATTGTGATGTATTTGTGAAATGAATGAAAATGATCCAAATACATAAATATTACATGTTATGAACTCAACTACATTACTTACAGCGTGTATACAAAACCTTGATGGAGGTTTATAGGCGGAATAGAGTGATTTCTATTAGCTCCATTGTTAGCTGACTCTTGCTAGAGTTTTTTCACGAGTTAGAATGAATAAAACATGTTCTTGTATTACACAAGCGTTATGGATGACGGACAAAATTCCAAATTAAGTGCATTCCCCCATTTAAGGTGACTTATATAGTGATTTATTACAAACCCCGTTTCCATATGAGTTGGGAAATTGTGTTTGATGTAAATATAAACGGAATACAATGATTTGCAAATCCTTTTCAACCCATATTCAGTTGAATGCACTACAAAGACAACATATTTGATGTTCAAACTTTATAAACTTACTATTTTTTGGGCAAATAATAATGAACTTAGAATTTCATGGCTGCAACAAGTGCCAAAGTAGTTGGGAAAGGGCATGTTCACCACTGTAGACCATCTTCTTATTTTCAGGTTCAAAAATAGAAAGAAGTTTCTGGATCATCATTTGTCCCAAAGTAGTCTTTGTTGTCCCTCTCATCTAGTTTGCCATGATTAGTAGTCTTGTTGTTGTTGAAGGGAAAGTGAACATTGTGATGTATTTGTGAAATGAATGAAAATGATAAAAATACATAAATATTACATGTTATGAACTCAACTACATTACTTACAGCGTGTATACAAAACCTTGATGGAGGTTTATAGGCGGAATAGAGCGATTTCTGTTAGCTCCATTGTTAGCTGACTCTTGCTAGAGTTTTTTCACGAGTTAGAATGAATAAAACATGTTCTTGTATTACACAAGCATTATGGATGACGGACCAAATTCCAAATTAAGTGCATTTCCCCATTTAAGGTGACTTATATAATGATTTATTACAAACCCCGTTTCCATATGAGTTGGGAAATGGTGTTTGATGTAAATATAAACAGAATACAATGATATGCAAATCCTTTTCAACCCATATTCAGTTGAATATGCTACAAAGACAACATATTGGATGTTCAAACTTTATAAACTTACTTTTTTTCGGGCAAATAACAATGAACTTAGAATTTCATGGCTGCAACAAGTGCCAAAGTAGTTGGGAAAGGGCATGTTCACCACTGTAGACCATCTTATTTTCAGGTTCAAAAATAGAAAGAAGTTTCTGGATCATCATTTGTCCCAAAGTAGTCTTTGTTGTCCCTCTCATTTAGTCTGCACTGATTAGTAGTCGTGTTGTTGTTGAAGGGAAAGTGAACATTGTGATGTATTTGTGAAATGAATGAAAATGATCCAAATACATAAATATTACATGTTATGAACTCAACTACATTACTTACAGCGTGTATACAAAACCTTGATGGAGGTTTATAGGCGGAATAGAGTGATTTCTATTAGCTCCATTGTTAGCTGACTCTTGCTAGAGTTTTTTCACGAGTTAGAATGAATAAAACATGTTCTTGTATTACACAAGCGTTATGGATGACGGACAAAATTCCAAATTAAGTGCATTTCCCCATTTAAGGTGACTTATATAGTGATTTATTACAAACCCCGTTTCCATATGAGTTGGGAAATTGTGTTTGATGTAAATATAAACGGAATACAATGATTTGCAAATCCTTTTCAACCCATATTCAGTTGAATGCACTACAAAGACAACATATTTGATGTTCAAACTTTATAAACTTACTATTTTTTGGGCAAATAATAATGAACTTAGAATTTCATGGCTGCAACAAGTGCCAAAGTAGTTGGGAAAGGGCATGTTCACCACTGTAGACCATCTTCTTATTTTCAGGTTCAAAAATAGAAAGAAGTTTCTGGATCATCATTTGTCCCAAAGTAGTCTTTGTTGTCCCTCTCATCTAGTTTGCCATGATTAGTAGTCTTGTTGTTGTTGAAGGGAAAGTGAACATTGTGATGTATTTGTGAAATGAATGAAAATGATAAAAATACATAAATATTACATGTTATGAACTCAACTACATTACTTACAGCGTGTATACAAAACCTTGATGGAGGTTTATAGGCGGAATAGAGCGATTTCTGTTAGCTCCATTGTTAGCTGACTCTTGCTAGAGTTTTTTCACGAGTTAGAATGAATAAAACATGTTCTTGTATTACACAAGCATTATGGATGACGGACCAAATTCCAAATTAAGTGCATTTCCCCATTTAAGGTGACTTATATAATGATTTATTACAAACCCCGTTTCCATATGAGTTGGGAAATGGTGTTTGATGTAAATATAAACAGAATACAATGATATGCAAATCCTTTTCAACCCATATTCAGTTGAATATGCTACAAAGACAACATATTGGATGTTCAAACTTTATAAACTTACTTTTTTTCGGGCAAATAACAATGAACTTAGAATTTCATGGCTGCAACAAGTGCCAAAGTAGTTGGGAAAGGGCATGTTCACCACTGTAGACCATCTTATTTTCAGGTTCAAAAATAGAAAGAAGTTTCTGGATCATCATTTGTCCCAAAGTAGTCTTTGTTGTCCCTCTCATTTAGTCTGCACTGATTAGTAGTCGTGTTGTTGTTGAAGGGAAAGTGAACATTGTGATGTATTTGTGAAATGAATGAAAATGATCAAAATACATAAATATTACATGTTATGAACTCAACTACATTACTTACAGCGTGTATACAAAACCTTGATGGAGGTTTATAGGCGGAATAGAGCGATTTCTGTTAGCTCCATTTTTAGCTGACTCTTGCTAGAGTTTTTTCACGAGTTAGAATGAATAAAACATGTTCTTGTATTACACAAGCATTATGGATGACGGACCAAATTCCAAATTAAGTGCATTTCCCCATTTAAGGTGACTTATATAATGATTTATTACAAACCCCGTTTCCATATGAGTTGGGAAATTGTGTTAGATGTAAATATAAACAGAATACAATGATTTGCAAATCAATTTCAAGCCATATTCAGTTGAATATGCTACAAATACAACATATTGGATGTTCAAACTGATAAACATTTTTTTTTTTGCAAATAATCATTAACTTTAGAATTTTATGCCAGCAACACGTGACAAAGAAGTTGGGAAAGGTGGCAATAAATACTGAGGAATGCTCATCAAACACTTATTTGGAATCCAAGGCATGGGTAACTTACACATATCTGTGAAGGCACCATTAATGCTGCAAGGTCCATACAGGTTTTGGAACAACATATGCTGCTATCTAAGCACCGTCTTTTTCATGGACGCCCCTGCTTATTTCAGCAAGACAACGCCAAGCCACATTCAGCACGTGTTACAACAGCGTGGCTTCGTAAAAAAAAGAGTGCGGGTACTTTCCTGGCCCGCCTGCAGTCCAGACTTGTCTCCCATGGAAAATGTGCATTATGAAGCGTAAAATACGACAGCGGAGACCCCGGACTGTTGAAGGACTGAAGCTCTACATAAAACAAGAATGGGAAAGAATTCCACTTTCAAAGCTACAACAATTAGTTTCCTCAGTTCCCAAACGTTTATTGAGTGTTGTTAAAAGAAAAGGTGATGTAACACAGTGGTGAACATGCCCTTTCCCAACTACTTTGGCACGTGTTGCAGCCATGAAATTTTAAGTTAATTATTACTTTGCAAAAAAAAAAAAATGTATGAGTGAAAAGGATTTGCAAATCATTGTATTCTGTTTATATTTACATTGAACACAATTTCCCAACTCATATGGAAACGGGGATTGTACGTCTACAAAGTCATGTTCCGTTGCTGAAGAGGGTTTAAAATGTGGGAATTGATTGACAGTCGGTCAGGACAGCTAATCAAAGCTAACAAGTTTTACATCTAAATGTGACAAATGTTTACGAGTTAAATGTTTTCTTTGCCCACTGTGGGCAACACACTGTGATTGACGGGCCTGTTATATTTATATTAATATTTTATGAGGCATTCAATACTTCTTAAAGTGCTCCTAATGTTTATTTGAGTAAATAAAACAGATTGCACCTATTGAAGATTATTGAAATGAATAAATGATGGTTGTATTTCTAATAATGTCACACGTTTTAGTGAAAGTAGCTCAACTTGAAGGCTTTTCTCAGCATTTTATTAGGTGAGTTTACAAGAGTGTTATTTGTTTGTTTTTTAATGTCTTGACGTACCCCAACAGGTGATTGTCGACATGAATATATTGTCAAGTGGAAGCAAAAGATTGCCTGGAAAGTTCCAGCGAGCTCATTTTTGGTCTGGCAGGTGTAAGGCACCCTGGGAAAAATTAGGGCCCGGTTTAAGCTTCTCAATCTGTCCCCCTGGACATTCCCAAATACATGTTTTGTAAATATTCAGTGTTTTATCGTTCATAGTTAACATTGTAAATTCCACATTATTTTTATGTACTTTCTGGGTTCCCTATTCAGTAAAAATGTAAAATTCCATTGCGTTTTTAAAGTGGTCTGTCATTAGATATTATTGTCAGCTTTTGTATTAGTGTTCCTAAAAATAGGACCCAAACACACACATATTACAGCAGACCTTCACAGTTTATATGTGTGTGTTCTTTTATTTCTACCCTTCTAGAGACATGAAGAAGGAAAAGTATCTTCCATATGAGGAGGTGTAAAGAAGTGATGACATAAATGATGGTCCCAATAACATTGCATCTAATAGACAATGTCTCATTTGTGGTGATATCTATCAACATGAGGGTGCTCCCAAAAAGGAGGGATTTTTCGATTCGACTGTGTGTCGCTTTTAAAAGTGCTCCCCCTCTGGTCAACATATGAAATAACAAGTGTGTGTAAGAAATTGAAATGTGCGCCAAAATTATTAAAAATAAACAATACATAAATATGTAAATAGACAAAATGTAATAACTTGAGGTAAATAATGAAGATTAAAAAACAATTCCAAACAAAAAAATATTTTAAAAAAATCTCTCACCCTGTGTCAACATTTTTCTTGTAACATTGGGAAAAATTTTCTGTTGATGTAATATTGCAACATTTTCTCGTAAAATCATTACTTTTTTATGTTAAATTATTACCTTTTAATGCAAAAAAGGGACATTGGTCACATAAAATTCTGACTTTTATTACAATATTGCAATTTTTGTTTTTGTAAAGTAGTGACATTTATGACTTGTCATAAATTTGCCAAGTAAAATTCCGATTATTGGTTATAATATTGCCAGCATTTTAAAGTTTCTTATAAAATTGTGACTTTCGTCGTTTAAAATGACTCTTTTCAAAAAATTGCCAAAAATTATTAGGTTTTGTTGTAAAATTGCGACTGTTATTGAGTAAAATTCCAACTTTTATCATAATATTGCACAAATGTTCAGTTTTTCTTGTCAAATTTTGACTTGCGTTAAAAATTACAACTTTTATTATAATACTGCCAACATTCCAAGTTTTCTTGTGAAATTGTGACCTTTTTCTTTTGAAATTCCAACTCATTTTTTCACAACAAACTTTTTTTTATGTTCGCATAATATGTATATATTACTAAAAATCTTTATATATCTAGAAATGTTGGTCCTAAAGAGGTAGGCATTTTCCGGAGGTCTCAAAAAGATAAGAAATTCGTGTGTGTTCTTGTATTTCTACCCTTCTTGAGACATGAAGAAGGAAAAGTATCTTCCATATGAGGAGGTGTGAAGAAGTGATGACATTAATGATGGTCCCAATAACATTGCATCTAATAGACAATGTCTCATTTGTGGTGATATCTATCAACATGAGGGTGCTCCCAAAAAGGGATTTTTCTAATTGACTGTGTGTCGCTTTTAAAAGTGCTCCCCCTCCGGTCAACATATGAAATAACAAGTGTGTGTAAGAAATTGAAATGTGCCCCCTTTGGCCAAAATTATTAAAGATAAACAATACATAAATATTTAAATAGACAAAATGTAATAACTTGGGGTAAATAATGAAGATTAAAAACCAATTCCAAACAAAAAACAATAATAAAAAAAAGTATTTCACACGATGTGTCAACATTTTTCTTGTAAAATTGGGAACAATTTTCTGTTTCTGTAATGTTGCAACATTTTTTTGTATAATTATTACTTTTTTATGTTAAATTATTACCTTTTAATGGAAAAGGGGGACATTGGTCACATAAAATTCTGACTTTTATTACAATATTGCAATTTTTGTTTTTGTAAAGTAGACATTTATGACTTGTCATAAATTTGCCAAGTAAAATTCCGATTATTGATTATAATATTGCCAGCATTTTAAAGTTTTCTTATAAAATTGTGACTTTCGTCGTTTAAAATGATGACTCTTTTCAAAAAATTGCCAAAAATGATAAGGTTTTCTTGTAAAATTGCGACTGTTATTGAGTAAAATTCCAACTTGTATCATAATATTGCACAAATGTTCAGTTTTCTTGTCAAATTTTGACTTGCGTTACAAATTACAACTTTTATTATAATACTGCCAACATTCTAAGTTTTCTTGTGAAATTGTGACCTTTTTCTTGTGAAATTCCAACTCATTTTTTCACAACAAACTTTTTATTATGTTTGCATAATATGTATATATTACTAAAAATCTTTATATATCTAGAAATGGTGGTCCTAAAAAGGTAGGCATTTTTCGGAGGTCTCAAAAAAATAAGAAATGTGTGTGTGTGTGTTCTTGTATTTCTACCCTTCTTGAAGCATGAAGAAGGAAAAGTATCTTCCATATGAGGAGGTGTGAAGAAGTGATGACATAAATGATGGTCCCAATAACATTGCATCTAGTAGACAATGTCTCATTTGTGGTGATATCCATCAACATGAGGGTGCTCCCAAAAAGGAGGGATTTTTCTAATTGACTGTGTGTCGCTTTTAAAAGTGCTCCCCCTCTGGTCAACATATGAAATAACAAGTGTGTGTAAGAAATTGAAATGTGCGCCAAAATTATAAAAAATAAACAATACATAAATATGTAAATAGACAAAATGTAATAACTTGAGGTAAATAATGAAGATTAAAAACCAATTCCAAACAAAAAATATTTAAAAAAAATCTCTCACCCTGTGTCAACATTTTTCTTGTAACATTGGGAACAATTTTCTGTTTCTGTAATATTGCAACATTTTCTTGTAAAATTATTACTTTTTTATGTTAAATTATAACATTTTAATAAAAAATGGGGACATTGGTCACATAAAATTCTGACTTTTATTACAATATTGCAATTTTTGTTTTTGTAAAGTAGTGACATTTATGACTTGTCATAAATTTGCCAAGTAAAATTCAGATTATTGATTATATCGCCAGCATTTTAGTTTTCTTATAAAATTGTGACTTTTGTCGTTTAAAATGACGACTCTTTTCAAAAAATTGCCAAAAATGATAATGTTTTCTTGTAAAATTGCGTCTGTTATTGAGTAAAATTCCAAATTTTATCATAATATTGCACAAATGTTCAGTTTTTCTTGTCAAATTTTGACTTGCGTTAAAAATTACAACTTTTATTATAATACTGCCAACATTCTAAGTTTTCTTGTGAAATTGTGACCTTTTTCTTTTGAAATTCCAACTCATTTTTTCACAACAAACTTTTTTTTATGTTCGCATAATATGTATATATTTCTAAAAATCTCTATATATCTAGAAATGGTGGTCCTAAATAGGTAGGCATTTTTCGGAGGTCTCAAGCAGGTAAGAAATACGTGTGTGTTCTTGTATTTCTACCCTTCTAGAGACATGAAGAAGGAAAAGTATCTTCCATATGAGGAGGTGTGAAGAAGTGATGACATAAATGATGGTCCCAATAACATTGCATCTAATAGACAATGTCTCATTTGTGGTGATATCTATCAACATGAGGGTGCTCCCAAAAAGGAGGGATTTTTCTAATTGACTGTGTGTCGCTTTTAAAAGTGCTCCCCCTCTGGTCAACATATGAAATAACAAGTGTGTGTAAGGAATTGAAATGTGCCCCCTTTGGCCAAAATGTATGAAAAAAATGAAATAAATATGCGACCCTGAAAAGGACAAGCGGTAGAAAACGGACGTATATATATATATATATATATATATATATATATATATATATATATATATATATATACATATATACATATAAATGTATATATATATATATATATATATATATATATATATATATATATACATATATATATTTATGTATATATACATATTTATATATATATACATATTTATATATATATACATATACATATACATATATATTTATATACATATACATATATATATACATATATATATATATATATATATATATATATATATATATATATATATATATATATATTATATATATTATATATATACCGGCCCCCAGACACACTTTTTTCGGTAAAAGTGCCCCCCCCCCACCGCGGGTCCAAATAATTGCCTGGAGTAAGGTGTGTGCAGCGATAGTGCGGTGCCAAAAGACTAGTCTGGGATGTGGGACATGCCACGACAGGACCCGGACTCTCCGGTTCCTCCGCAGCAAGGAGAGTAACTGCCATCGTCTGCGTTCCTACAGGCAATGAAAGCTCTCCAAAGAGGCGCTGTTGTATTGTTGATGGATTTAATGATCTAAGCCAACATCTGCTGCCTGCAACAAGTCAGCGGGAGCTTTTCTGATACGGAGGCTGACTGAAAGCAATCTTCTTTCCCTTCCTGGAGAGTGTGCATCAGATGTGTGAGACACATTACCTAGAGGAGAGGCCAGGCTGTAGGAGGAGGACCCAGGCGAGCTGTGATAGGCCAAGGCACTGGCGCTGGTGACAATGGTGGGCGTCTTGATGACCTGCAGATTGAGAGGCGAGCAGCTGGTGGCGGTGTGATCCGTGGAGGTGTTCAGTAGGTCTGGGCTCTTGGTCTCCTTCTTGGACGAGCCGGAGGACAGCTGCTTGGACTCCTTGGCTTTCTTTGCCGACACGTCGCTGTCCGAGTTGCTGTCCGACTCTGAAATGGGTCAAAGTGTCAATGTCTGTGGGTTGAAAGGGAAGAGGTTTCCTGCTTTTTAACCGTAGGGCCGGTGCCAACTTTTGGAATCATTGCACATTCAATACATCACTCGAATGAAGAAAAAAGGAGTTAAGTGACAGTCACCTGTTCTTGTTCAGGAACTTCAGGTCTCATGCTTACTTTACTGTTAGTATAAAATATATATATATATATATATATATATATATATTACTGCGATGAGGTAGCGATTTGTCCAGGGTGTACGCCGCCTTCCGCCCGATTGTAGCTGAGATAGGCGCCAGCGCCCCCCGCGACCCCAAAAGGGAATAAGCGGTAGAACATGGATGGATGGATGGATATATATATTAGGGCTGTGAATCTTTGGGTGTCCCACGATTCAATTAAATATCGATTCTTGGGGTCACGATTCGATAATATATCGATTTTTTCAATTCAATTTTCGATTCAAAAACGATATTTTTCCGATTCAAAAGGATTCTGTATTCATTCAATACATAGATTTCAGCAGGATCTACCCCAGTCTGCTGACATGCTAGCAGAGTAGTAGATTTTTGTATAAAGCTTTTATAATTGTAAAGGACAATGTTTTATCAACTGATTGCAATAATGTAAATTTGTTTTAACTATGAAACGAACCAAAAATATGACTTATTTTATCTTTGTGAAAACATTGGACACAGTGTGTTGTCAAGCTTATGAGATGCCATGCAAGTGTAAGCCACTGTGACACTATTGTTCTTTTATTATTTTTATAAATGCTTTTAATCACTGCTATGCTGAAATTATAACTAATATTGATACTGTTGTTGATAATATTCATTTTTGTTTCACTACTTTTGGTTTGTTCTGTGTGGTGTTTGTGTCTCCTCTCAATTGCTCTGTTTATTGCAGTTCTGAGTGTTGCTGACTCAGGTTTGGTTTTGGAATTGGATTGCATTATTTTGGTATTAATGTGTAGTGGTTTGTTGGATTGATTAAAAAAATATATATATATATATATATATTTTTTAAATTAGAAAAAAAAGAATAGATTTTTTAAAAATGAGAATCAATTCAGAATCGCACAACGTAAACGATTCGATTCGTATTCTAATCGATTTTTTTCCCCACACCCCTATATATATATATATCCATCCATCCATTTTCTACCGCTTATTCCCTTTTGGGGTCGCGGGGGGCGCTGGCGCCTATCTCAGCTACAATCGGGCGGAAGGCGGGGTACATTTTATATATATATTTATATATATATATATATATATGTATATGGTGTTCTTGGGATGCAACTCATTATTCTTCTTCCTCCAAACACGACGAGTTGAGTTTATACCAAAAAGTTCTCCCACTTAAAATGATGACAAAGGTCTGTAATTTTCATCATAGGTACACTTCAACTGTGAGAGACAGAATGTGAAAAAAAAATCCAGGAAATTTAATTGATTTATTTGTAAATTATGGTGGAAAATAAGTATTTGGTCAACCATTCAAAGCTCTCACTGATGGAAGGAGGTTTTGGCTCAAAATCTCACGATACATGACCCCATTCATTCTTTCTTTAACACGGATCAATCGTCCTGTCCCCTTAGCAGAAAAACAGCCCCAAAACCTGATGTTTCCACCCTCCATGCTTCACAGTAGGAATGGTGTTCTTGGGATGCAACTCAGTATTCTTCTTCCTCACAACATGACGAGTTGAGTTTATACCAAAAAGTTCTATTTTGGTTTCATCTGACCACATGACATTCTGCTGTATCATCCATGTATCCATTTTGGTATAAACTCAAGTCGTCGTATTTGGAGGAAGAAGAATACTGAGTTGCATCCCAAGAACACCACACCTACTGTGAAGCATGGGGGTGGAAACATCATGCTTTGGGGCTGTTTTTCTGCGAAGGGGACAGGACGACTGATCCGTGTTAAGGAAAGAATGAATCGTGAGATTTTGAGCCAAAACCTTCTTCCATCAGTGAGAGCTTTGAATGGTTGACCAAATACTTATTTTCCACCATAATTTACCAATAAATTCTTTAAAATTCCTACAATGTGAATTCCTAGATTTTTTTTCACATTCTGTCTCTCACAGTTGAAGTGTACCTATGATGAAAATTACAGACCTCTGTCATCATTTTAAGTGGGAGAACTTGCACAATCGCTGGCTGACTAAATACTTTTTTGCCCCACTGTACATACACATAAATATACATACATATATATACACATATATATATATACATATGTACATACATGTATATATATATACACATATATATATAAACATACATTTATATATATATATATACATACACACACATATGTGCATACATATACATATATCTATATATCTATATATATATATACACACACATATATACACACATTATATATATATATATAGATATATATACATACATACATGTATATATATATATATATGTATACACATATATAAACATACATATATATATACATACACACACATATGTGCATACATATACATATATCTATTTATATGTGTATGTATGTACATGTGTGTGTATATATATATATACACATATACACACACATATATATATGTATATATATATATATACATACATATATGTGTGTATATGTGTATGTATATATACACACATATACACACATTATATATATATATATATATATATACATACATGTATATATATATATACACATATATAAACATACATATATATATATATACATACACACACATATGTGCATACATATACATATATCTATTTATATGTGTATGTATGTACATGTGTGTGTGTATATATATATATATATATATACACATATACACACACATATATATATATGTATATATATATATATGTGTGTGTATATGCGTATATATATACACACACACACATATACACACACATATATATATATATATATATACATACATGTATATATATATATATATATATATATGGCCACACACACACACACACACACTAAGACATGCAGTTTTTTTTATGCTCTTTAAAAAGATTTATGAGTAATAATCTCACATTGCAAAAATGAGCTTACAGCAGTCTTAAGTTAATAGTGATTAAAAACCCCTCAAACTTGTGAAGTGCATACAGACCACATCCATCACACCTGACCTGAGCCAGTCCAAGGCCCAGCGGTGCAAAAGAATCCAATCAATGACAGGTGGAAGGATTCTAGCAAAAGGTCACACGCTCCCTCGTATAGATTTATGAATAGCAGCAAAATGAAATTATATTTTGACATTAGTGCTCGGTACTCACCTGACAAACTATCATCCGAGTCCTCCTCGTCTTCCTCCTCCTCTTCAAGATCGTCGTCCTCGTCGTCGTCGTCGTCTGCCGAGTCGTCGGATTCCTTGTTGGCCGGCAGACCAGCCACGGGGGTACAGGTCCCAGGGATCCCCACCCCGGGAATCCCAACACCGGGGATGCTAACTCCTGGGATCCCGATGCCGGACTCTCCTCCGCGAAACAAATCCACTAAAGACTGAACCAGGTGGTTTTGGGAGAAGCCTTTCCAGCTGGCTAAAGGCCCCGTTTGCTGCGTTCCTTGCGCCAGTCCCGGAGTCAGTGCCCTACCCGCCTTTGGCGTCTTGCTCTTCCTGCAGCCGTAGCTGGCGGCGTGGAGTGAGGTAGTCGGCGGCTGCGACGGAAGCCCGGCCTGGGCGCTCGCTTGGGTCCTGCTGGCCCCTGTGCTGAGATTGACGGGCATGGATCCGCCGTCAGGGGACTTGCCTTGAGAGTCATTGCGAGGTTTGGTGATGAGGGCCAGAGGTGCGTCCTGAGTGGTGCTTTGGATGACTCCGTTAGGGTGGTTGGGCTCAGGGAGCCCCAGCAGGGCACTGGAGAGGAAGAGGTTGGAGTGATTGTTCTGGGGCGGGGGCGGAGGCGGAGCGGGCGGCAACGGCGAAGACGACGCAGACTTCCCTTTGGGAGACTTGTTTGTTGGCTTCCTCAGCTCAGCTGGGAACGACTGCCCCTGGGACATGAGAGTCTGGGAACAGAGGACAAAACCAGAGGCGCAATGAAAGGTCAGAGAAAAACCTGAAAAAGTGCAGAGGGTCTGGCTGTCGGTTTGGATCACAGCTGATTGCCTTAACTGGAACTAAGTCCCTTTGTGGGAGAGAAAAGGAACCACCAGTGGAACTATTTCTCAGTACCAGCGACAAATATCAGCTTCACTATGTATCTTGGCTCCATCTTAAGGAAAAGGTCGGACTTTAGAAGTGAAACAAATGGGTTTCATAGAGCGTGAAATACAGTAAAAGTGCTGAGGGGGAATTTAGCCTCCTTACTTGTCAGACTAAAGAGCATTTAGTAGCATGATCTCATCTAAAGACAGCTGGTAGACTATTTCTATTTCACAATAAAGTCTCAAGTATGTCAAGAATGAATTCCCATTAAGTGATTTCTCACGTGAACGCAGTCTGACCCACATGACGTCACGAAGGACGCAAACAATGGCGCCCACTAGTTGACTATAAAGACTCAAGTATGTCAAGAATAGAGATGATGTTTGTGAAGAAATTATCGATTTCGATGCCATTATCGCATCCTCTTATCGAACAGATTCTTTATCAAATCCAAATGGGTTGTTGTAAATGGAGACAAACACACAATACTAGGTTTAACAAAAACACACTTTTGGCAGCCTTCACTTATATTTTTTTATAAATAAATATAATAAAATAAATAAATATTGCCTGTTAGTGCCCCTTTAATTGGGCCACCTAAGAAAAATATTTATTAGACGGACCTGCAAACTCTGGAGTGGTGTAGGCTACAAAATACCATTAACGTTATCGCACATACAAAAAGGCTAACGTTAAAATTACCGTTAGCCACTGACTATGCTTAGGTAACTTTAGTCTAGCTAACATTACTGCAGTCCTGGTTAACATAAGAGGGAAGGTTATTTTAGATATAGAAATGAAGCAGCAACAGTTATTGTTAGTTAATATGACTGGGACTGCAGGTTGAAGCAGAGGAAGAGAGGCGTGCTTGGTCATCTCTGACGCTGCTTCTCTAACCTTCAGGTTAAGTACGGCCTGAACATGTTTGTTGTACTGCTCCCCTTACATGGAAGCCAAGCCTGGCAATAATTGCAGATAGCTGTTTCTTCCTCGTATTTCGTAGTAAAGTGAAGCCATGCCTTGGAGTGTTTTTTGTATCTGCCGCTGAATGACTGAAATACGTAATTTCCTGTGACACGGGATTCGAATAAAGAACCAAATCTTTCGATAACGGGAACCGTTTCTCAAAAAGGGATTCCAATGCATGGAATCGGTTCTTTTCTTATCGAACAATTGGAAGAACCGGTTTTCGAACATCATCCCTAGTCAAGAATTAATTCCCATTAAGTGATTTCTCTTGTGAACGCAGTCTGACCCACAAGACGTCATGCAGGAAGTAAACAACGGCGTCCACTACCGTCGCTCTCCGTCTTGAAACATATGTGGCAATTTTTTAAGATTTTGTGTCAACATTTTCTGAACTGAAGTGTGGAAGCTGAAGATGGAAATGTTTTGGTTCCGGCCGTTTTACGAGATATTTTGCTTGGAGGTGGCCGAGCAGTCGGGAGACAGGAGTGCTGGAACTTTCACGTCAGTTCCTAAAACATTTAATTTTCTGCTCCGTTGCCAACTATTTATTTTGTAGCCATCTATTTTGGCAAATAATTATGATGTTTATCGCTTTTTGATGATGTTCTAGTGGGATAAATGTGACCTGAGTGTGGGAGCGCTCACACTGAGGACACATCGCATATTACATATACATATACATATACATATATATATACATATATATATATATATATATATACACATATACATATGCATACATATATACATACACATATACATACATATATACATACACATATGCATACGTATACATACACACATATATATATACATATACATATATATACATATATACATATATATACACATATACACAAACATATATATATATGTATATATATATATATATATACACATATATATATATACACATGCATATATATACATATATATATATATACATACATACATATGCATACATACATATACATACATATATACATACACATATGCATACATATACATACACACATATATATAAATATATATATACATATATACACATATATACACAAACATATATATATATAAACATATATATATATATATACATATATACACAAATATATATATATATATATATATATATCATCTGAGGAAGGTTATATTTTAAATAAAAATGTTTACATTTATTACATTTTTCTCCTGGTCCTTATTTTCCATAGGTCATAAAAAACATCAATAATTATCTTTATCGACCGATATCAAACACTGATTTGGTGATATTGTTTTCAGCAATATCGCCCAGCCCTACATTTACTGACAGTAGCAAATCGCTATATTAGCTAACACACAAAGCTTGGCATTACATGCTAAAAGCCACAAGAGGGCGGAATATCACGTTTAAAGTACATCTCCGCCTTGTTTTTAATGAACACATGGGCCTACTATGCTACTGAATATTAATGTTGGACATAATGGTCATTTCACTTTAAGGTTTATGGCTGCGGAATTAAAGGAAAAAGTGTAATATTAGCCGGAAAAGCTGCCACGCTAATGTTAGCATACTAGCATGCTAACGTTAGGATGCTAGCACATGACCAAGTAAGAAGAAATACCTAAGTGCAGTTTTTGTTTAAGCTAGCATAAAGCTTTAGCATGCTAATATAATGTGACTGGGCCTATAAGAGCTTTACCTCGTTTATAATGAATACTTAAGCTAACTACGCTACCTGTTCCAGACACTCACCTGTTTCAGTCTAAACTCGTTGATCTGCGCCAGAGAGTCTTCCAGCAGCTTCCTGCGGTTGGCCTTGGCGGCGCCAACAGCGGCGTGCTGCGGGGGCCTCAGTGGCGACTTGAGAGGGCTCGATGAGGTCAAAGCAAAATGTTTCGGGGAGGTAGATAGCGGGAAGGCCGAGGGCACCGAAACAGGCTTGGGGGAGGAGGCCAGGGCGAGGGGCAGGTGCTGGGGGGAGGAGGAGGGGGGCACCAGTTTGGGCGAGGAAGAACTGGACAGGGTCTTTGGGGAGGTGGTGAGGGCCATGGGGGCCATGGGGGACGAGGACTCCCGAGCCAGGAGAGACAACTTGGAGGTGGCGGCCAGGCCCGTGGACTGGATCACGCTGAAGTGTTTCTGCTGCCCCTCGGGTCTAGACGAGGTCGGGGACAGGACCGGGGGGACTGTTGGTATGTGCTTGTCCTGGCTCCGCCCACAGGGTGCTACGCCGCTGCTCCTTCCGCCCGGCGCTGCCAGAACCTGGGCGGCAACAGAGGACTCCCGTGAGTTCTAGAACACACGCACGTTCACCAAGGGTCTTTACCTTCTTCTTTAGTCGCTTCTCAGAGTCGGACAGCTCTTTGTCCTCTTCATCGTCCTCGTCCTCCTCGTCCTCTTCCTCGTCCTCGGGGTCGCTGCTGAGGGAGCCCTCGCTCGAGCTGTCCGAGGACGTGCCCGTCTCGCTGTTGCTCGCGCCGCTGGCCTCCGTCGTCTTCTTGCGCTGTCTCTGAAGAAACAATGTTCGCTCCTGGGTCATTCCTGTGAGAACCCTGCGTGTGACCCGCGCAGGAAGGAGCGGGACTGTGCAGGACTCGCTGCAGTGTGCTCAAAGCACCACCGGGTGGCATTTGTGAGCAGATGATACTCACTCAGCTTTAAGTGAGTATATACAGTGTTTATATAGCATCATACTATAATAATAATAATAATAATAATGCAACTAACCTTTTAAAAAGTGAAGTGAAGTGAATTATATTTATATAGCGCTTTTCTCTAGTGACTCAAAGCGCTTTACATAGTGAAACCCAATATCTAAGTTACATTTAAAGCAGTGTGGGTGGCACTGGGAGCAGGTGGGTAAAGTGTCTTGCCCAAGGACACAACGGCAGTGACTAGAATGGCAGAAGCGGGAATCGAACCTGCAACCCTCAAGTTGCTGGCACAGCCACTCTACCAACCGAGCTATGCCGCCGGTTGGGCATAATATGAGGGCATACTAATCATAATATATAATAATAATAATAATAATAATGCATGTAGGTAACCATTTGAAAGGGTGTAATAATCATAATATAATAATAATAATAGTAATAATAATGCAACTAACCATTTGAAAGGGTATAATAGTCACACTATATAATAATAATAATAATGCAAGCAGCCGTTTAAAAGGGTATGATAATCATAATACACAACAATAATAATAATAATAATAATAATGCAAGTAACCATTTAAAAGGATGTAATAATCATAATATACAACAATAATAATAATGATAATAATAATAATACAAGTAAGCATTCAAAAGGATATAATAATCATAACATACAACAATACTACTAATAATAATAATGCAATTAACCGTTTAAAAATGTTAATAATCATAATATATAATAGTAATCCAAGTAACAATTAAAAAGGACATACAAATCTTAATATATGATAATAATAATAATGCAAGTAACCATTTAAAAGGATATAATAATCATAATATATACTACTATTAATAATAATAATGGTAGTAACCATTCAAAAATGTATAATAATTATGATACATAATAGTAATGCAAGAAACCATTTAAAAGGACATAATAACCATATGTGATAATAATAATAATGCAAGTAACCATTTAAAAGGGTATAATAATCACAATAAACAATAATAATAATAGTAAAAATAAAACTAACCAATTTAAAGAATATAATAATAATATATAATAATAATGATAATAATAATAATGAAAGTACCCATTCAAAAAGGTAAAATAATCATAATACATAACAATAATAATAATGCAAGTAACCATTTAAAAGGGTATAATAATCACAATAAACAATAATAATAATAAAAGTAACCAATTTAAAGAATATAATAATAATATACAATAATAATAATGGAAGTACCCATTCAAAAAGGTATAATAATCATAATACATAATAACAATAATAATAATGCAAGTAACCATTTAAAAAGGTATAATAATCATAATATAATAATAATAATAATAATAATGCAAGTAATCATTTAAAAAGGTATAATAATCATAATGTACAATAATAAGAATTCGAGTAACCATTTAAAAGGATATACAATTATTTCTCGTTACTGTAGAAATGTTTACCATTGCACTGTAATTGGAAGGTAAATAACTTTATCCAAACAGAAAATAAAAGTTCTGTAAACTTCTGTTACTGTATAACATGTATTATTTATTACCATTTATAATAAACTTGACTTCTGTTACTGTATATATGTATTATCTATTACCATTTATATTAAACTTGACTTTTTTTTACTGTATTTATATCTATTTGAACTAGTAATAACAAATTGTAGCTGGATGAGGATGAATGGTGTGCCTGACTTACCCTCTCCTTGTTTTTTTGGAGGTCATTTCCCAGGAGATGGTCAGGACTCATCTGACAGGGACTGTTGGAGGTCTCAGAGTTTTTGGTTAGACTGCTTGACGTCTGGGCGGGGGCGGGACTTGCAGAGAAGCTTCCTGTCTGCATGCTAGGAGGATACAGGCCGCCGCCGTTCACCGCCCCGTTCACTCCTTGGAACACAAAGCAGACACTCGTTGGCCATTTTTCTTCTTGCAGACGCTGTCATCAGGCCAGAATTGATCCAGGCAAGTCGGGATATTGATTAGTGCGTCTTCACATGCTGGCTGCGAGATGAACAAGCCCACAACAACCCAATCACGTGGAGAGAATTAGAAGGATACAAAATAGAATTGGGAGGGTTGGGTGTTCTTGAGAGTGGAGAAGTTGATGGCAGAGTTCCATCCATTATCGCCAACCATTTCAGTATCGGCCTTTTTTTTTACCACTACAACATAACTCCATCAGCAGATACGACATATACACACAGTACCAGTATTTTGTAATAATAAATACTAATTAGTAAAGTACCTCGTAAAAACCACTGCTTTTGCTGGGAAATCCAGTTTTTGTCCTTCTTTCCTGGCGTCTTTCCAATTCCGTCTACCAGTATTTAGTATTAATAAATAATAATGAGTAAAGTACATCGTAATGACTACTGTTTTTGCTCGGAAATCCATTTTTTGTCCTTCTTTCCTGGCGTCTTTCCAATTCCGTCTACCAGTATGTAGCATTAATAAATAAAATGAGTAAAGTACATCGTAATGACCACTGATTTTGTCGGGAAGTCCAGTTTTTGTCCCTCTTTCCTGGTGTCTTTCTAATTCCGTCTACCAATATTTAGCAATAATATATAATTATTCGTAAAGTACATCTTAATGACTACTCCTTTTGCCGGGAAATCCAGATTTTGTCCTTTACCAGTATTTAGTAATAATAAATAAAAATGAGTAAAGTACATCGTAATGACCATTGATTTTGCCGGGATATCCAGTTTTTGTCCTTCTTTCCTGGTGTCTTTCCAATTCCGTCTACCAGTATTTAGCATTAATAAATAATAATGAGTAAAGTACATCGTAATGACCACTCCTTTTGCAGGAAAATCAAGTTTTTGTCCTTTTCCAGTATTTAGTACTAATAAATAAAAATGAGTAAAGTACATCGTAATGACCACTGATTTTGCCGGGAAATCCAGTTTTTGTCCTTCTTTCCTGGCGTCTTTCCAATTCCGTCTCCCAGTACTTATAAATAATGAATAATAATGAGTAAAGTACATCGTAATGACTACTGCTTTTGCTGGGAAATCCAGTTTTTGTCCTTTACCAGTATCTAGGAATAATAAAGTGAAGTGAAGTGAATTATATTTATATAGCGCTTTTCTCTAGTGACTCAAAGCGCTTTACATAGTGAAACCCAATATCTAAGTTCCATTCAAACCAGTGTGGGTGGCACTGGGAGCAGGTGGGTAGAGTGTCTTGCCCAAGGACACAACGGCAGTGACTAGGATGGCAGAAGCGGGAATCGAACCTGCAACCCTCAAGTTGCTGGCACGGCCGCTCTACCAAGCGAGCTAAGAATAATTACTAATGAGTAAAGTACATCGTAATGACCACTGCTTTTGCTGGGAAATCCAGCTTTTGTCCTTCTTTCCTGGCACCTTTTCAATTCCGTCTACCAGTATTTAGAAATAATGAATACTAATGAGTGAAGTACATTGTAATGACTACTGCTTTTGCAGGAAAAAAACTGTGTCCTTTACCAGTTTTTAGCATTAATAAATACAAATTTTTAAAAACACTGTAATAACCACTGTTGTTGCTGGGAAATCCAGTTTTTGTCCTTCTTTCCTGGCGTTTTTCCAATTCTGTCTACTAGTATTTAGAAATAATGAATAATAATGAGTAAAATACATTGTTAAGACTACTGCTTTTGCGGGGAAATCCAGTTTTTGTCCTTCTTTCCTGGCATCTTTCCAATTCCGTCTACCAGTATTTAGAAATAATGTATAATAATGAGTAAAGTACATTGTAATGACTACTGCTTTTGCAGGGAAATCCAGCTTTTCTCCTTCACCAGTATTTGGTAGTAATAATTAATAATTAGCAAATTACATTGTAATGACTACTACTTTTGCCGAGAAATCCAGTTTTTGTCCTTCACCAGTATTAAGTATTAATAAATAATAATTAGCTAAGTAAATTGTAATGACTACTGCTTTTGCTGGGAAATCCAATTTCTGTCCTTCTTTCCTGGCTTCTTTCCAATTCTGTTTACCAGTATTTGGTATTAATAATTAATAATGAGAACTGCTTTTGTAGCGAAATCCAGTTTTTGTCCTTTACCAGTATCTAGGAATAATAAAGAATAATTACTAATGAGGGCTTCACGGTGGCAGAGGGGTTAGTGCGTCTGCCTCACAATACGAAGGTCCTGCAGTCCTGGGTTCAAATCCAGGCTCGGGATCTTTCTGTGTGGAGTTTGCATGTTCTCCCCGTGAATGCGTGGGTTCCCTCCGGGTACTCCGGCTTCCTCCCACTTCCAAAGACATGCACCTGGGGATAGGTTGATTGGCAACACTAAATTGGCCCTAGTGTGTGAATGTGAGTGTGAATGTTGTCTGTCTATCTGTGTTGGCCCTGCGATGAGGTGGCGACTTGTCCAGGGTGTACCCCGCCTTCCGCCCGATTGTAGCTGAGATAGGCGCCAGCGCCCCCCGCGACCCCAAAAAAAGGGAATAAGCGGTAGAAAATGGATGGATGGAATTACTAATGAGTAAAGTACATCATAATGACCACTGCTTTTGCTGGGAAATCCAGTTTTTGTCGTTCTTTCCTGGCATCTTTCCAATTCTGTCTACCAGTATTTAGAAATAATGAATAATAATGAGTAAAGTACATTGTAATGACTACTGTTTTTGCAGGGAAATCCAGTTTTTGTCGTTCTTTCCTGGCGTCTTTCCAATTCTGTCTACCAGTATTTAGAAATAATGAGTAAAGTACATTGTAATGACTACTGCTTTTGCAGGGAAATCCAGTTTTTCTCCTTCACCAGTATTTGGTAGTAATAATTAATAATTAGCAAATTACATTGTAATGACTACTACTTTTGGCGAGAAATCCAGTTTTTGTCCTTCACCAGTATTAAGTATTAATAAATAATAATTAGCTAAGTAAATTGTAATGACTACTGCTTTTGCTGGGAAATCCAATTTTTGTCCTTCTTTCCTGGCTTCTTTCCAATTCTGTTTACCAGTATTTGGTATTAATAATTAATAATGAGAACTGCTTTTGTAGCGAAATCCAGTTTTTGTCCTTTACCAGTATCTAGGAATAATAAAGAATAATTACTAATGAGTAAAGTACATCATAATGACCACTGTTTCTACTGGGAAATCCAGTTTTTGTCCTTTACCAGTATCTAGGAATAATAAAGAATAATTACTAATGAGTAAAGTACATCATAATGACCACTGCTTTTGCAGGGAAATCCAGTTTTTGTCGTTCTTTCCTGGCATCTTCCCAATTCTGTCTACCAGTATTTAGAAATAATGAATAATAATGAGTAAAGTACATTGTAATGACTACTGCTTTTGCTGGGAAATCCAGTTTTTGTCCTTCTTTCCTGGCGTCTTTCCAATTCCGTCTACAAGTATTTAGAAATAATGAATAATAACGAGTAAAGTACATTGTAATGACTACTGCTTTTGCTGGGAAATCCAGTTTTTGTCCTTCTTTCCTGGCGTCTTTCCAATTCCGTCTACAAGTATTTAGAAATAATGAATAATAACGAGTAAAGTACATTGTAATGACTACAGCTTTTGCAGGGAAGTCCAGTTTTTGTGTGTGTATTTTTTTCAACCAAAAATGGCATTTTCTAGTTTAAAAACAATTCCTAACATTGAATTATTTATGTCTCGGTTACAAAACATCAAAACGAGTTCAAAGGAGCGTGGAGAGGTGCAGCCGGCGAACGAGCAGCTGGGCAGGGCACGCTGGAGCCCGGCCCAAGATGGCGGCAAGGAGACGGAGAATACGGCCGGGCGCAACGCCACAATGGAGTTCAGGTGCGTGGATCCACACACCTGATCTCGCCTGCGGCCTCGCTCCCGGCCCACTCGACTTCTCCGCCTCCTCGCCGCCATCTTGGGCCGGGCTCCAGCGTGCCCTGCCGGCCCGTCAGCTCCGCCTCTCCACAGGGAGTAAACTTGAAAAAACAAATAGAAGGGGGTGAAATAGTTATATTGCGTGGGCGACATACCTTTGGGTGAGGCCAGGCTGTTCTTGCCAGGCATTCTTAAAGGAGCGCTGTGATTGGGCTGAATGTGCGGGGTGAAGAAGGGAGGGAAACCTATGAAGGAAGGAAGAAAGGCGGCGGCGGCTCCTCGTCCATGAGCCTCGGCGCTGCGCCACCACTCTGTCATGGAAGGCACAGAAGACAGCGGATGACACCACAGCACAAAGACCAAGACGCTCCCTGGCGGCCATATTGTACCGGAGAGGGCTCCCAGCTGGGGGTGAGCGGCCAGAGCGGCGGACATGCCAAGCGAGCCCAGGCCGCCAAACTCGGGCCGGCCCACTCCGGCGGTGTAGAGCGCTCCGAAGGCGGGGTGGTTGACCAGAGGGAAGGCACTTGACATGAAGGGCTGCTCTCCTGCGGCGCCCAGCAGGCGGCCTGAGAAAGGATGCAAGCAGGAAGTCATGAAGAAATGTGCTCTACTTCCGTGCTTTTACACTTTTTTGGAGCCAAGGCACGTTTTTGTCAAGAGAATGTTGAAAAACTACACTCCACCTGGTCTTATTTTGAGTTTGTTGGTGTTTTCCTGTGTGTAGTGCTTTAGTTCTTGTCTCGCGCTCTTATTTTGGTGACCCTTCCTGTTTTGTTGGCGTTTTCCCGTAGTAATTTCATGTCTTCCTTTGAGCGCAATTGTGTTAGCAAGCAATGCTATTTACGTTGTTACTGTCCTTCTTTGTGTGGACATTGTTGATTGTCATGTGATGTACACGTGTACTTTGTGGACGCCGCAAGTTTTTGCTGTCGTCCAGCATTTCTGTTTACTTTGTAGCCAGTTCAGTTATACTTTTGTTTTGCAAAGCCATTCACTTGTTCCATTCCCTTTCCCTTTTGTTCATTTTTGGTTTAAGCATTACTTACCTTTTTTTCATGTACGGATGTACTTTGTGGACGCCGCAAGTTTTTGCTGTCGTCCAGCATTTCTGTTTACTTTGTAGCCAGTTCAGTTTTAATTCGTTTTGCATAACCATTGCCTTTTCCTTTCCCCTTTTGTTCATCTTTGGTTTAAGCATTACTTACTTTTTTTCATGTACGGATGTACTTTGTGGACGCCGCAAGTTTTTGCTGTCGTCCAGCATTCCGTTTCTGTTTACATTTACCATTTACTTTGTAGCCAGTTCAGTTTTACATTCGTTTTGCATAACCATTGTCTTTTCTTTTCCCTTTTTGTTCATCTTTGGTTTAAGCATTACTTACTTTTTTTCATGTACGGATGTACTTTGTGGACGCCGTAAGTTTTTGCTGTCGTCCAGCATTTCTGTTTACTTTGTAGCCAGTTCAGTTATACTTTTGTTTTGCAAAGCCATTGACTTGTTCCTTTCCCTTTTGTTCATTTTTGGTTTAAGCATTACTTGCCTTTTTTCATGTACGGATGTACTTTGTGGACGCCGCAAGTTTTTGCTGTCGTCCAGCATTCCGTTTCTGTTTACATTTACCATTTACTTTGTAGCCAGTTCAATTTTACATTCGTTTTGCATAACCATTGTCTTTTCCTTTCCCCTTTTGTTCATCTTTGGCTTAAGCATTACTTACTTTTTTTCATGTACGGATGGACTTTGTGGACGCCGCAAGTTTTTGCTGTCGTCCAGCATTCTGATTCTATTTACTTTGTAGCCAGTTCAGTTATACTTTTGTTTTGCATAGCCATTGACTTGTTCCATTCCCTTTCCCCTTTTGTTCATTTTTGGTTTAAGCATTACTTACCTTTTTTTTATGTACGGATGTACTTTGTGTACGCCGCAAGTTTTTGCTGTTGTCCAGCATTCTGTTTCTGTTTACATTTACCATTTACTTTGTAGTCAGTTCAGTTTTACATTCGTTTTGCATAACCTTTGCCTTTTCCTTTCCCTTTCCCCTTTTGTTCATCTTTGGTTTAAGCATTACTTTCCTTTTTTCATGTACGGATGTACTTTGTGGACGCCGTAAGTTTTTGCTGTCGTCCAGCATTTCTGTTTACTTTGTAGCCAGTTCAGTTATACTTTTGTTTTGCAAAACCACTGACTGTTCCTTTCCCTTTCCCTTTTGTTCATTTTTGGTTTAAGCATTACTTAACTTTTTTCATGTACGGATGTACTTTGTGGACGCCGCAAGTTTTTGCTGTCATCCAGCATTCTGTTTCTGTTAACATTTACCATTTACTTTGTAGCCAGTTCAGTTTTACATTCGTTTTGCATAACCATTGCCTTTTCCTTTCCCTTTCCCCTTTTGTTCATCTTTGGTTCAAGCATTACTTTCCTTTTTTCATGTACGGATGTACTTTGTGGACGCCGTAAGTTTTTGCTGTCGTCCAGCATTTCTGTTTACTTTGTAGCCAGTTCAGTTATACTTTTGTTTTGCATAGCCATTGACTGTTCCTTTCCCTTTCCCTTTTGTTCATTTTTGGTTTAAGATTACTTACCTTTTTTTATGTACGGATGTACTTTGTGTATGCCGCAAAATTTTGCTGTCGTCCAGCATTCTGTTTCTGTTTACATTTACCATTTACTTTGTAGCCAGTTCAGTTTTACGTTCGTTTTGCATAACCATTGTCTTTTCCTTTCCCTTTCCCCTTTTGTTCATCTTTGGTTTAAGCATTACTTACCTTTTTTCATGTACGGATGTACTTTGTGGATGCCGCAAGTTTTTGCTGTCGTCCAGCATTCTGATTCTATTTACTTTGTAGCCAGTTCAGTTTACTTTCGTTTTGCATAGCCATTGCCTTTTCCTTTTCCTTCTGTTAATTTTAGGTTTAAGCACATTGACTTTTGATCTGATGCTGACTCAACATGTCAGGTTCCTTTAAGAAGAAATTCACACAAGAAGTCCGAATGAAACACAAACAGATGCGATTGTTTAGTAATCAGATTGAAACAAAAGCGATGCTATTACAGACCTTTGATCCCTCAGGCGGTACTGCATCAAAAACCGACACCAGTGTGTAAAGGATATCACAACATGGGTTTAGGAACACTTCAGTACACCACTGTCAGTAATTACAGTTGGTCGCTACATCTGTTAGTGCAAGTTAAAACTCTACTATGCAAAGCCAAAAACCATTCATCAACAACACCCAGAAACGCATCGCTGGGCCTGACCTCATCTAAGATGGACTGATGCAAAGTGTAAAAGTGTTCTGTGGTCTGACGAGTCCACATTTCAAATTGTTTTTGGAAACTGTGGACGTCGTGTCCTGCGGACCAAACACGAAAATAACCATCCGGACTGTTCTAGGCGCAAAGTGTAAAAGGCAGCATGTGTGATGGTATGGGGGTGTATTAGTGGCCAATGCATGGGTAACTTACACATCTGTGAAGGCACCATTAATGCTGAAAGGTACATACAGGTTTTGGAACAACATATGTTGTCATCGAAGCGCCGTCTTTATCATGGACGCCCCTGCTTATTTCAGCAAGACAAAGAGGAAACAAAGAGGAAAAGAACCATCCGGACCGTTCTAGGCGCAAAGTGTAAAAGGCAGCATGTGTGATGGTAAGGGGGTGTATTAGTGGCCAAGGCATGGGTAACTTACACATCTGTGAAGGCACCATTAATGCTGAAAGGTCCATACAGGTTTTGGAGCAACATATGTTACCATTCAAGCAATGTTATCATGGACGCCCCTGCTTATTTCAGCAAGACAATGCTAAGCCACGTGTTACAACAGCGTGGCTTCATAGTAAAAGAGTGTGGGTACTAGACTGGCCTGCCTGTAGTCCAGACATTGAAAATGTGTGGTGCAATATGAAGGCTAAAATGTTCATGAATATTTGCAAAAAATAACAAAGTTTCTTAGTGCGAACATGAAATATCTTGTCTTTGCAGTCTATTCAATTGAATATAAGTTGAAAGGGATTTGTTGTATTCTCTTTTTATTTACCATTTACACAACTTGACAACTTCACCGCTTTTGTACATCATGTGTTGTCTTCATTATAAACCTTATATAAGACTTTTAAACTCATTTTGATAGCTAATATAACTAATATAAACACTTATATCATGTGTTGTCTTCATTATAACAAAGTCATTTTGATAGTAGGCTAATACAGCTAATATAGACACTTACATCATGTATTGACTTCGTTGTAACACGTATATAAGACTTTTAAAGTCATTTTGATAGTAGGCTAATATAGACACTTACATCATGTGTTGTCTTCATTATAACACTTATATAACGCTTTTAAAGTCATTTTGATAGTAGGCTAATATTGTTAATATAGACACTTCCATCATGTGTTGTCTTCATTATAACACTTAAATAAGACTTTTAAAGTGTTTTGATAGTAGGCAAATACAGCTAATATAGACACTTACATCATGCGCTGTCTTCATTAAGGCTCTCACCTTAAAATGGGTTGTACTTGTATAGCGCTTTTCTACCTTCAAGGTACTCAAAGCGCTTTGACCATACTTCCACATTTACCCATTCACACACACATTCACACACTGATGGAGGGAGCTGCCATGCAAGGCCAACCAGCACCCATCAGGAGCAAGGGTGAAGTGTCTTGCTCAGGACACAACGGACGTGACGAGGTTGGTTCCAGGTGGGATCTGAACCAGTGACCCCCGGGTTGCGCACGGCCACTCTGCCACTGCGCCACTCATCTGTATACTCTTGCCTTTAAATAGACCTCCTTGTTAGACCAGTTGATCTGCCGCTTCTTTTCTTTCTCCTATGTCCCCTCCTCCCTTGTGGAGGGGGTCCGGTCCGATGACCATGGATGAAGTACTGGCTGTCCAGAGTCGAGACCCAGGATGGACCGCTCGTCGGGACCCAGGATGGACCGCTCGCCTGTATCGGTTGGGGACATCTCTACGCTGCTGATCCGCTTGAGATGGTTTCCTGTGGACGGGACTCTCGCTGCTGTCTTGGATCCGCTTGAACTGAACTCTCGCGGCTGTGTTGGAGCCACTATGGATTGAACTTTCACAGTATCATGTTAGACCCGCTCGACATCCATTGCTTTCGGTCCCCTAGAGTGGGGGGGTTGCCCACATCTGAGGTCCTCTCCAAGGTTTCTCATAGTCAGCATTCTCACTGGCGTCCCACTGGATGTGAATTCTCCCTGCCCACTGGGTGTGAGTTTTCCTTGCCCTTTTGCGGGTTCTTCCGAGGATGTTGTAGTCGTAATGATTTGTGCAGTCCTTTGAGACATTTGTGATTTGGGGCTATATAAATAAACATTGATTGATTGATTGATTGATTATAACACTTATATAAGGCTTTTAAAGTCATTTTGATAGTAGGCTAATATAGCTAATATAGACACTTACATCATGTGTTGTCTCCATTCTAACACTTATATAAGACTTTTAAAGTCAGTTTGATAGTAGGCTAATATCGTTAATATAGACAGAAGTTTGGCCCTGCGATGAGGTGGCGACTTGTCCGCCTTCCACCCAATTGTAGCTGAGATAGGCACCAGCGACCCCCCGCCACCCCGAAGGGAGTAAGCGGTAGAAAATGGATGGATGGATGGATAGACAGAAGTTGTTTACGATTGAAATAACGTGTGTTGTCTTCACAATGAGGCGTTCAAATGTTGGTGGTTCCGGACAGATTAGTTTTCTAGTATTTTTGGCCCAACAGGGCTCTTCTGGTTTGCTGACCCCTGGCCTAAACTTCCAGAGAATGTTCTGATCATTGAAGCACCGGACTATTTGTGTCCTACTATGCTGTGACAACATGCCACCTGGAGCAGATCTTCTGAAAAATGAGAGCGAGTGTAACCCTTTTTCTATCCTTTTGCTATTCAATTTCCCTGCTGAAGAATACTTCATCAACATCACGGCCGCCGAGCGCCTTCCTGAGCACAATCATTTGTGGCAGGGCGGCTGCCGCGTATCACCTCCTCCCGCAGTCACGTATTACCTCCTCCCGCAGTCACACGCAATTTACTGCCAGCATATTTCATGCAAATTCAATTTCTATTCTGGAAAAGGAGCGCGTGCCTGCGTGATGCCTCCGCATAAGCCCGCTCACACACACACACACACACACACACACACACACACACGGGAAGAAAAGCAAAGTGTTGTGTGAGGTGCGGATGAATATGATGAATTATGTCCTTTTGCAAAATGCTACATTATTTGGATTTCAATACAGTTGTTTAAGATTGAACTAACATGTGTAGGACATAAGGACGTAACCATGACGACAAAAGTTGTTTAAAGATGTAAGGACGTAACCATGATGACAAAAGTTGTTTAAAGATGTAAGGACGTAACCATGACGACAAAAGTTGTTTAAAGATGTAAGGACGTAACCATGACGACAAAAGTTTAAAGATGTAAGGACGTAACCATGACGACAAAAGTTGTTTAAAGATGCAAGGACGTAACCATGACGACAAAAGTTGTTTAAAGATGTAAGGACGTAACCATGACGACAAAAGTTGTTTAAAGATGTAAGGACGTAACCATGACGATAAAAGTTGTTTAAAGATGCAAGGACGTAACCATGACGACAAAAGTTGTTTAAAGATGTAAGGACGTAACCATGATGACAAAAGTTGTTTAAAGATGTAAGGACGTAACCATGACGACAAAAGTTGTTTAAAGATGTAAGGACGTAACCATGACGACAAAAGTTGTTTAAAGATGCAAGGACGTAACCATGACGACAAAAGTTGTTTAAAGATGCAAGGACGTAACCATGACGACAAAAGTTGTTTAAAGATGTAAGGACGTAACCATGACGACAAAAGTTGTTTAAAGATGTAAGGACGTAACCATGACGATAAAAGTTGTTTAAAGATGCAAGGACGTAACCATGACGACAAAAGTTGTTTAAAGATGTAAGGACGTAACCATGACGACAAATGTTTAAAGATGTAAGGACGTAACCATGACGACAAAAGTTGTTTAAAGATGCAAGGACGTAACCATGACGATAAAAGTTGTTTAAAGATGTAAGGACGTAACCATGACGACAAAAGTTGTTTAAAGATGTAAGGACGTAACCATGACGATAAAAGTTGTTTAAAGATGTAAGGATGTAACCATGACGACAAAAGTTGTTTAAAGATGTAAGGACGTAACCATGACGACAAAAGTTGTTTAAAGATGCAAGGACGTAACCATGACGACAAAAGTCGTTTAAAGATGCAAGGACGTAACCATGACGACAAAAGTTGTTTAAAGATGCAAGGACGTAACCATGACGACAAAAGTTGTTTAAAGATGTAAGGACGTAACCATGACGACAAAAGTTGTTTAAAGATGCAAGGACGTAACCATGACGACAAAAGTTGTTTAAAGATGTAAGGACGTAACCATGACGACAAAAGTTGTTTAAAGATGTAAGGACGTAACCATGACGACAAAAGTTGTTTAAAGATGTAAGGACGTAACCATGACGACAACATTTTAAAGATGTAAGGACGTAACCATGACGACAAAAGTTGTTTAAAGATGTAAGGACGTAACCATGACGACAAAAGTAGTTTAAACATGTAAGGACGTAACCATGACGACCAAAGTTGTTTAAAGATATAAGGACGTAACCATGACGACAAAAGTTGTTTAAAGATGCAAGGACGTAACCATGACGACAAAAGTTGTTTAAAGATGTAAGGACGTAACCATGACGACAAAAGTTGTTTAAAGATGTAAGGACGTAACCATGACGACGAAGGTTGTTTAAAGATGTAAGGACGTAACCATGACGACGAAGGTTGTTTAAGATTGAACTAACGTGTGAAAGATGTAAGGACGTAACCATGACGACAAAAGTTGTTTAAAGATGTAAGGACGTAACCATGACGACAAAAGTTGTTTAAAGATGCAAGGACGTAACCATGACGACAAAAGTTGTTTAAAGATGCAAGGACGTAACCATGACGACAAAAGTTGTTTAAAGATGTAAGGACGTAACCATGATGACAAAAGTTGTTTAAAGATGCAAGGACGTAACCATGACGACAAAAGTTGTTTAAAGATGTAAGGACGTAACCATGACGACAAAAGTTGTTTAAAGATGTAAGGACGTAACCATGACGACAAAAGTTGTTTAAAGATGCAAGGACGTAACCATGACGACAAAAGTTGTTTAAAGATGTAAGGACGTAACCATGACGACAAAAGTTGTTTAAAGATGCAAGGACGTAACCATGACGACAAAAGTTGTTTAAAGATGCAAGGACGTAACCATGACGACAAAAGTTGTTTATGATTGAACTAACGTGTGTAAGATGAAAGGACGTAACCATGACGACGGAGGTTGTTTAAGATTGAACTAACGTGTGTAAGATGTGAGGACGTAACCATGACGACGGAGGTTGTTTAAGATTGAACTAACGTGTGTAAGATGTAAGGACGTAACCATGACGACGGAAGTTGTTTAAGATTGAACTAACGTGTGTAAGATGAAAAGACGTAACCATGACGACGGAGGTTGTTTAAGATTGAACTAACGTGTGTAAGATGTAACAACGTAACTATGACGACGGAAGTTGTTTAAGACTTAAGGACATAACCTAAGTAAGTAAGTTTAGCTAATCATAGAAGTATCGATGAGATGCGCTATCGTACTTGGTATCATTACAGTGGATGTCAGGTGTAGATCCACTCATGGCATTTGTTTACATTCAGGGGTGCTAGCTTTCTGTTAGCGGTGAGCTATTCTATCCTCCTACGGTGTGTAATGAAGCATGTTTAGCTATTCCTCGTCCTCCAGTGATAATGTCACTTGTGAGAAACCTACTTTGTCGCCATGGAGGCCATGATTAGTGATTTAGAAGTAGCTAAAACACAGCTATGTCTTAAAGCAGCTCTTCCTGAGGGTCTATCAGTGTTATAACTTCACCTTTATCTTGACTTTTTACACCAAAATGCGTCCATTCTCCCTTTTCTGTCTACACACTGTGTCTGCTTGTTAGTACTCTGTGTTTGTGCACTGCCGTACATGCTCCTCTGTTTGTAAAAGCAGCAATGTCATGACGTGACGACGCGTTGTCATGCCCGTAAAAATAAATAAATGGGTAAGCGGTACTTTTCAAACAGAGTATAGTACCATTTTTGATTCATCAGTACCATACTACGATACTAGTACCACTATACTGGACAACCCTAGTGTCTCAACTTCTGTGCAGCACTTTGTCAAACTTCTATTGTTGTTTCTAATGTGCGATATAAACAAAAAGGATTGGAAGTTGCTACATTTTTCCTAAGACACAGAACCACTGGAGGATGTATTTATTCAGCGATGTGAGAACGCAACTGGAGTCCAAGGTGGGGGCGTGGCCTTGGTGGTGCCTTCAAGGCCCTCATTAGAATGTGTCCAGCGAGCGTGTAAGAAGATAAACGAGTGCCTTCCTTCCCAAAGTGACACCTGCAAATGCCTTCAATATTAATGCAGCCTTCCGGAAGGCCAGTAATTACATCCAAACATTTGAAGCGAGGAGAGGAAAGACATACCTCAGATTCTCTCTCTCTCTCTCTCTCTCTCGCCCTCATTCTGTTCCCATCCTGGCTGACAAACTGCACCGCCTTGCTGTTTTCTTCTTGGATGCAGCCGAGGGGATTAATTTGTTGTTTGTTGCAGTCAATCACATTTGCACAGTCAGATTTAACTTAATTGCATCCGTGAGTTGATCCCAGAAGGAAGAGTTGCTAGCAGCGCACATCCGCCTTTATTCTGCCACTGATATCCTCCTTCGTGACCCCGGCCCATGATGCTTCCACTGTGCACACCTCACTTCTACCACTGATATCCTCCTCCGTGACCCCGGCCCATGATGTGCACACCTCACTTCTGCCACTGATATCCTCCTCCATGACCCCGGCCCATGATGTGCACACCTCACTTCTACTACTGATATCTTCCTTCGTGACCCCGGCCAATGATATGCACACCTCACTTCTACCACTGATATCCTCCTTCGTGATCCCAGCCCATGATGTGCACACCTCACTTCTGCCACTGATATCCTCCTTCGTGACCCCGGGCCCATGATGTGCACACCTCACTTCTACCACTGATATCCTCCTCCGTGACCCCGGCCCATGATGTGCACACCTCACTTCTACCACTGATATCCTCCTCCGTGACCCCGGCCCATGATGTGCACACCTCACTTCTACCACTGATATCCTCCTCCGTGACCCCGGCCCATGATGTGCACACCTCACTTCTGCCACTGATATCCTCCTTCGTGACCCCAGCAAATGATGTGCACACCTCACTTCTGCCACTGATATCCTCCTTCGTGACCCCGGCCAATGATGTGCACACCTCACTTCTACCACTGATATCCTCCTCCATGACCCCGGCCAATGATGTGCACACCTCACTTCTACCACTGATATCCTCCTCCATGACCCCGGCCAATGATGTGCACACCTCACTTCTACCACTGATATCCTCCTTCGTGACCCCGGCCCATGATGTGCACACCTCACTTCTACCACTGATATCCTCCTCCGTGACCCCGGCCCATGATGTGCACACCTCACTTCTACCACTGATATCCTCCTCCATGACCCCGGCCAATGATGTGCACACCTCATCGCAGGGCCAACACAGACAGACAGACAACATTCACACTCACATTCACACACTAGGGACCATTTAGTGTTGCCAATCAACCTATCCCCAGGTGCATGTCTTTAAATTCCAAATGAGATAATATTTTATATAAAAAAAGTTTTCCAGTCCAAACGTTAAATATCTTGTCTTTGCAGAATATAAGTTGTAAAGGATTTGTTGTATTCTCTTATAATTGACCATTTACACAAGGTGACAACTTCACTGCTTTTGGGGGTTGTACTTGAAGCCTTAAATAGGTCAATAATTCACAACAACATTGATTTTGATTCATTATCTATCAAATGACATCCCACCTGTTTGCTCTTTTAGTCCAGGTTTTAAGGTTTTTTTGTGTGCTAGTATTTCTGAAAGCTGCAGTACTTGGGCCACTTGAATGAAGGCCCTCATCTCTTCTCTACTCTCACCTGCCTGAGAGCCTTTCCCTTTTAATCAAACTTAGACGTCGGGGGGGGAAAAGCGATGACTTTGCAGAAACTCTTTGAGCTGAAATGGACAGCATCCAGTACATAAGAGTTGCAGACTGAAAAGGATTTTGCACAAAAGAAGTGGTTTGCTTGCAGAAAGTTCACAGAGCCCGCCTCTCATTTCATTTGATGCTGCGTCCAAAATCGCTTATCTAGAAAATCTGAGCTCCCCGTAATAAGACGGGGGGGGGGATCAGAAGCATGTTTAATGCATGAGGAAGGGGATGTTTTTAATGGCGTCCTCTTCGGAGCAACACCCACAACAAGAGTGGCAAAACAAGCGGCTTAATTTTACGCTTTCCTTCTTTTATCTTGTGAGGGAGAAATCAGCTTACACTCGGAGAAACCATGTTGGAGATGGATTTATGGCTCTTTGAAGGAGCCGTCTTGGGGAGACCTTCAAAACACCAACTTACTTTTCTTACAAGTCAAAGATACAATCACTGACAATCACAATCCTTTTCATACATACAAACATGAGACTATTGGTGGATATTATTCTCAAATATTGTACTTTTTTATTGTTGACGTTCCATTCCTGCTTTGAAAGTGACATTTTTCTCAATCTTCCCTCCTATTGAACTTCATATATCATGTAGTAACAGACACCTTCATAACAATATGTAATATGTACAATATACACACTGCAAGTATATATATATCATGTAGTACCAGACACCTTCATAACAATATGTAATATGTACAATATACACACTGCAAGTATATATATAATGTAGTAACAGACACCTTCATAACAATATGTAATATGTACAATATACACACTGCAAGTATATATATAATGTAGTAACAGACACCTTCATAACAATATGTAATATGTACAATATACACACTGCAAGTATATATATAATGTAGTAACAGACACCTTCATAACAATATGTAATATGTACAATATACACACTGCAAGTATATATATCATGTAGTAACAGACACCTTCATAACAATATGTAATATGTACAATATACACACTGCAAGTATATATATAATGTAGTAACAGACACCTTCATAACAATATGTAATATGTACAATATACACACTGCAAGTATATATATCATGTAGTAACAGACACCTTCATAACAATATGTAATATGTACAATATACACACTGCAATTATATATATAACATAGTAACAGACACTTTCGTAACAATATGTAATATGTACAATATACACACTGCAAGTATATATATCATGTAACAGACACCTTCATAACAATATGTAATATGTACAATATACACACTGCAATTATACATATAATGTAGTAACAGACACCTTCATAACAATATGTAATATGTACAATATAAACACTGCAATTATATATATAATGATAGGTTGATTGGCAACACTAAATTGGCCCTAGTGTGTGAATGTGAGTGTGAATGTTGTCTGTCTATCTGTGTTGGCCCTGCGATAAGGTGGCGACTTGTCCAGGGTGTACCCCGCCTTCCGCCCGATTGCAGCTGAGATAGGCGCCAGCGCCCCCCGCGACCCCGAAAGGGAATAAGCGGTAGAAAATGGATGGATGGATGTAGTAACAGACACTTTCGTAACAAAATGTAATATGTACAATATACACACTGCAAGTATATATATCATGTAGTAACAGACACTTTCGTAACAATATGTAATATGTACAATATACACACTGCAATTATACATATAATGTAGTAACAGACACCTTCATAACAATATGTAATATGTACAATATAAACACTGCAATTATATATATAATGTAGTAACAGACACTTTCGTAACAATATGTAATATGTACAATATACACACTGCAAGTATATATATCATGTAGTAACAGACACTTTCGTAACAATATGTAATATGTACAATATACACACTGCAATTATACATATAATGTAGTAACAGACACCTTCATAACAATATGTAATATGTACAATATAAACACTGCAATTATATATATAATGTAGTAACAGACACTTTCGTAACAATATGTAATATGTACAATATACACACTGCAAGTATATATATCATGTAGTAACAGACACTTTCGTAACAATATGTAATATGTACAATATACACACTGCAATTATACATATAATGTAGTAACAGACACCTTCATAACAATATGTAATATGTACAATATACACACTGCAAGTATATATATCATGTAGTAACAGACACCTTCATAACAATATGTAATATGTACAATATACACACTGCAAGTATATATATATATATATATATATATATATATATATATATATATATCATGTAGTAACAGACACCTTCATAACAATATGTAATATGTACATATACACACTGCAAGTATATATATAATGTAGTAACAGACACCTTCAAAACAACATTACTCAGTTGTAATACACTTTCCCACCACTTATGGCAGTAATGCAAATATCAAACACAGAGAAGAAGTCTGGAGCTGGAGTCAAAGAAGTTTCTGAAGCGCAAAAAATATGATTAAAGCAGTGAAGCTGTATTTTCATTTGTACTTTAATTTTATTGATGATTTTATTTAAGAAATATATTTTTTAATATTATGTATTTAGTTAGAATGTAGTATTTCACACAATACGTTCTATGTAAATTAATATTTTATCAGTTTTTGAGTCCCTTCTTTTACGGTATATTTAATTAGTATTTATTTTTGTAATCAGCCTGACCTAATAAGCCTTGATAATATTCTTTGTGATGAACACATGTTTTCATACCATTTGACAAGGTTGTAAGTAGGGTATATAACATTATTAAATACCATTAAAATTCACTGTTAATATTTGAGTGAGCCCCAAGGTCAAAACGGTTAAGAACCCCTGGCCTTAATTTTGACCAAAGAACCACCATTACATGTTATTTACACCATTGGGACGTTTTTACATGTAGAACATAAATCATGATGGGAACAATACAGAAAAAACACCTAAATAAAAACAATAAAACACTTGGACTTTACTTCTGAACAGCAAACCAGACAAGTGAATTTTAAAAAAATACAATTGTAAAAGTAATTAAAAAAATGAATCAAATAAAAAAAATACTAAAATATATGTAAGAATTTAAGAGGTTAATGAACTAAAAATACAAAAAATGTTTTAATTACCAGTGAATTAAGTAAAAAAATATCTACAATTTTTTTTAAAATACCGAATAGAGAAACAAATAAAGAAAGCTAAATATTTTTAAGTAACTTAAAAACTGAATCAAATAAATAATACTAAAACAATTGAAACCATTTATCCAAATAAAAACATTTTTGAATTTAAAAAGTGAATCCAAATTAAATACAAAAATGTTTTTTTTTTACAATTTAAAGAGTAAATACAAATTTTTAAAAAAGAAATATTTTTTTAAATAATTTTAAAAGATGATTCCAAATAAAAAATTTAAAGAAGGATTCCCAATAAAATAAAAATACAAATAAAACATTTGTTTTAAAAGTGAATGTAAATGAAAAAATGTTGTTAAAGAATTAAAAAATGTAAACTAAATGTTGCTATGCTTCTTTTGACATTGACTCATTTTCTTCTCCGGTTGCTACTCTGGTTGGGTGATGCTCTATCTGCAAGTGCATACAAAAAACTGTTCCCAAACCACTTAAAGGCCTACTGAAAGCCACTACTAGCGACCACGCAGTCTGATAGTTTATATATCAATGATGAAATATTAACATTGCAACACATGCCAATACGGCCGCTTTAATTTACTAAATTGCAATTTTAAATTTCGCGCCTAAGTATCCAGCTGAAATGTCGCGGTATGATTCTGGACATCTGTGTTGCTGAATCTATTGCAGTCTTTTCAATGGACAATGGAGACGTCAAAGAAGAAAGCTGTACAGTAGGTGGGAAGCGGTGTATTGCGGCCGGCTTTAGCAACACAAACACAGACGGCGTTTCATTGTTTACATTCCCGAAAGATGACGATGATACTTTACTATGGAACAGAAATGTCAAGCGAACATGGTTGGATTGGACCACATACACAAAGTACCGTGTATTATGCAGCGATCATTTCGAAAGATCATGTTTTGAAGAGGGTCCCTTGCGATGGGCAGTTGCTGACTGGTGCTGAAGAAAGATGCGGGGCTGACCTTCAGGTTGTACAGGTAGGACCATATAATCTCACTAAAACACTAGTAACACAATAAGCAGATAAGGGATTTTCCAGATTTATTTTATGTGGAGAGACACCGCCGACCTGGAGGCCGGGGGGCGGGGCATGCGGCGGCAGGAGGAGGCGTGACGCACGCGGAGAGACGTTGCAGCGGCAATCTAGTACAGGTGTGTATACTACACGCCGGCTCACGATCTGTCTATCTGCTGTCAGAATATAAAAAGGGCGAGGGGGGAACGACCAAAGGGGAGCACGGAGGACCAGAAGCGCGACAACCGACCCGACCCGACAAGAGCGATGACGCACCCCCGCAGCGGACTCAAGCCCCGGACGCAGCGGCAGCAGACGAGCCGAAGGAGCACACTGAAAAGAGACGCGCCCAAAGGGCCAAGTGAAAATAGATTTGTTGAAACAATAAATCAATGCTGCTATGATGCGTCGTGTGTCAGGTGTCTCCGCAACCCACACGAGGACGGCAGGAAGTCCGTTACATCCTAGTAAATGTGTCTAATAACACCTGAATCACTCTCACTGCCCTCGTCTTATTTTTTTTTCTAGTCCTTCACTCTCACTTTCCTCATCCACGAATCTTTCATCCTCGCTCAAATTAAAGAGGAAATCGTCGCTTTCTCGGTCCGAATCGCTCTCGCTGCTGGTGGCCATGATTGTAAACAATGTTCAGATGTGAGGAGCTCCACAACCCGTGACGTCATGCGCACATCGTCTGCTTTTTTTTTTTTTTTCCTCCCACCCCCTTTGTTTACCTTTATCTCAGCTTTTTTGTAAGGGGCGCTGGAAGCCGGCAGACCCGTCAGCGATCCTGTTCTGTCTCCCTGTAATGTTTGTCTAAACTTGAATGGGATTGTGCTGAAAATTGTAATTTTCCTGAAGGAACTCTCCTGACGGAATAAATAAAGTACTATCTAATCGAATCTACTTCCGGTACAAGCAAGGCTTTTTTATTAGCGACCATAAGTTGCGAACTTTATCCTCGATGTTCTCCACTAAATCCTTTCCGCAAAAATATGGCAATATCGCGAAATGATCAAGTATGACACATAGAATGGACCTGCTATCCCCGTTTGAATAAGAACAAATCTCATTTTCGGGTCTCCCCATGTCTAGCATTAAAAGATTACAGTTGGTACAAAATGCGGCTGCTAGACTTTTGACAAGAACCAGAAAGTTTGATCACATTACGCCTGTACTGTATATACCTTTATATACATATATACATACATATATACCTATACTGTATATACCTTTATATACATATATACATACATATATACCTATACTGTATATACCTTTATATACATATATACATACATATATACCTATACTGTATATACCTTTATATACATATATACATACATATATACCAATACTGTATATACCTTTATATACATATATACATACATATATACCTATACTGTATATACCTTTATATACATATATACATACATATATACCTATACTGTATATACCTTTATATACATATATACATACGTATATACCTATACTGTATATACCTTTATATACATATATACATACATATATACCTATACTGTATATACCTTTATATACATATATACATACATACATATATACCTATACTGTATATACCTTTATATACATATATACATACATATATACCTGTACTGGCTCACCTGCACTGGCTTCCTGTGCACTTAAGATGTGACTTTAAGGTTTTACTACTTACGTATAAAATACTACACGGTCTAGCTCCATCCTATCTTGCCGATTGTATTGTACCGTATGTCCCGGCAAGAAATCTGCGTTCAAAGGACTCCGGCTTGTTAGTGATTCCCAAAGCCCAAAAAAAGTCTGCGGGCTATAGAGCGTTTTCATTTCGGGCTCCAGTACTCTGGAATGCCCTCCCGGTAACAGTTCGAGATGCCACCTCAGTAGAAGCATTTAAGTCTCACCTTAAAACTCATCTGTATACTCTAGCCTTTAAATAGACTCCCTTTTTAGACCAGTTGATCTGCCGTTTCTTTTCTTTTTTCTCCTATGTCCCACTCTCCCTTGTGGAGGGGGTCCGGTCCGATCCGGTGGCCATGTACTGCTCGCCTGTGTATTGGCTGGGGACATCTCTGCGCTGCTGATCCGCCTCCGCTTGGGATGGTTTCCTGCTGGCTCCGCTATGAACGGGACTCTCGCTGCTGTGTTGGATCCGCTTTGGACTGGACTCTCGCGACTGTGTTGGATCCATTATGGATTGAACTTTCACAGTATCATGTTAGACCCGCTCGACATCCATTGCTTTCCTCCTCTCCAAGGTTTCTCATAGTCAGCATTGTCACCGACGTCCCACTGGGTGTGAGTTTTCCTTGCCCTTATGTGGGCCTACCGAGGATGTGGTAGTGGTTTGTGCAGCCCTTTGAGACACTAGTGATTTAGGGCTATATAAGTAAACATGGATTGATTGATTGATTGATTCAGTAAGTCTTTAATAGAGTCGTTAAAAGAGCCGATTCGTTTGCCGACCCCACGCCTTTCATGTGTGCGTGGATAGCTGAGGAAGTATCTACACTTGATGACTGCACTGAAGAAGAAATAGGGAAGACACGCAGTGGCTGATGAATATAAAATGATGTAAATGACGCAGGCACACACACCCACACACACACACACACACACTGGACAGAGGCAGCTGCAGACAGAGTGGAAGGTTGTCAGGAGACATGGTGGAGCATGTGTGTGTTTCTCACACAAAAGAAGCCCCTAATTGTTTGGGATTCATTAATGCAGCAGCTTTTCTATTGCAAGCCAAGCTGTCAGGGAAGAAAAAAAACATGCTTGTAGAGAGAGAGAGAGAGAGAGAGAGAGAGAGAGAGAGAGAGAGAGAGAGAGAGAGAGAGAGGCTGCAAAGTAAGTGCATAATGACTATGGAGACAAGAAGGTGTTTTGGGTGGATGCGTGTGTTCTCCTTACCAGAGGCGCCGAGAGCGGGGCCGAGCGGCGAGGGGCTGGGGGCCAGGCCGCTCTTGGAGTGGGGTGCCGGAGACGAGGAAGAGGAGGACGAGGAGGAAGAGGCGGCGGGGGAGGAGGTGCGAGCAGCAGACAGGGTGGGCGCAGGGGAGGCCAGCCGCTCTCCAGACTCCATATCTGTCAAACACAATCCAATCAGGACTTTTGCTTTCACATCTCACTTCCCCCTGAACAATATTTCTTTTTAGTCTCTCGGCATCTATTGACTCATGGCAGGTTGGTGGCGTGCTCGCCGCGCTCTTCTTCAGTGGCCCGCCTTTACTTGCCAAACTCAATTGTTTAGGTGCAAAAAAATGTGTTTCAATTTCTGATTCATAGTGTAAAAAAAAAAAAAAAGCCTTTGGATAAAAATGTGTTGCTTTAAAAGTCAAGACTCACTTCCAGTAAATTAAGCAATGGATCCGGTTTCAGAAGCAGCCAATGAGAGGCTTCGGTCCTAATTCACCTGAACTTTTGAAGCTTGATTGATTGAAACTTTTATTAGTAGATTGCACAGTACAGTACATATTCCGTACAATTGACCACTAAATGGTAACACCCCAATAAGTTTTTCAACTTGTTAATGAATTGGGGGTCCGCGTTAATCAATTGGGGGTCCACGTCAATGAATTGGGGGTCCATGGTAATAAATGGTAAATGATAAATGGGTTGTACTTGTATAGCGCTTTTCTACCTTCAAGGTACTCAAAGCGCTTTGACACTACTTCCACATTTACCCATTCACACACACACACATTCACACACTGATGGAGGGAGCTGCCATGCAAGGCGCCAACCAGCACCCATCAGGAGCAAGGGTGAAGTGTCTTGCTCAGGACACAACGGACGTGACGAGGTTGGTTCTAGGTGGGATTTGAACCAGGGACCCTCGGGTTGCGCACGGCCACTCTCCCACTGCGCCACGCCGTCCCTATGAATTGACTAAGCATGTTACGACTGGTTGGCATAGTGATGCCAAATTGGTCCCTTCGTGGAGGCGTCGACATGAACACAGCAACGGTAAGTTTAAATGATTTATTACACTTAACAAAAACAGATTATGAACAAAAACACTGGAGCTAACGGACAAAAATAAACCAAGGGCGGTAGGTAGCATGAAAGCTAGGAATAGAAAATACAAAAACTATACGTGGCACGAAGGACACAAAAGAGTAAACAAAAAACATTCAGCATGAAAGCTGGAATATCAAGTGGCTTAGCATAAGAGCTAGCGAGAAAATACATACGGGTAATAGACAGTCATGAATGTTGCTCGAAGGCAAATTAGAGTCCCAGAAAAAATAACGAAAAGGGACGGGCTTAAATAGGGGAGTAATCAAAAAGTGACAGGTGTGCAGAAACCGTGATTCGCAGGTGGGATCAATGACTGACTAAACAGGAAGTAAGAGTGCAGAACAACAGTGACAAAACAACTGGAAGTATAAACCATATGTGGTGATCCAAGTAGTGGATCGCAACAAAGCACATAATATTTCTGCACTGAATTGTTTTACACGGATTTTTGTACCCTGACTTTCTTGCACTGAATAGTTTTAAAGCAAATTTTTATACACTACATTTTTCTGCACCAAACTTTTTTACACTGAATTTTCTGTGCACATTTGGCTCCTATATTTTAATCAATCCATCAATTAATGTTTATTTATATAGCCCTAAATCACTGGTCCCCAACCACCGGGCCGCGGCCTGGTACCGGGCCGCAGAATAATTTTTATTAAATCAGCATAAAATACACAATATACGCTTACAAATAGTGCACCAACCACAAAAAAACTCCCTTTTTCATGACAAAAACGTCCCTTTTTCATGACAAAGAAGAAAAAAAAGAAAAAAGAAAAAAAAGGCTTCATTTATTTACACATATTCTTTTCTACAATGAATTTTTAAATAGTTTTTATTTTTTTTAACATAGATTTGTTATACGCTGATTTTTGATGCACTGATTTTACACAAACTTGTTTATACACTGAATTTTTCCCCCACATTTTTTAAGTGACACTGTATGTTACACGAATGTTTTAACACTCAATTGTTTTCCATTGGTTTTTTTTTTACACTTTTTTATGTGAACTTTTATGCACTGATTTTATTTACACCAATTTATTATTAACTGATTTTTATGCGCTTCATTTTTTCACACGGATTTGTTACAAACTGTTATTTGATGCACTGAATTTATTTACACAAATTTGTTTATACACTGATTTTTCCAGATTTTTTAAGTGATTATTTATTACATTAATCTTTCTGCACCAAATATATTTAATTGACCTTTTACAGATTTTTTATACACTACAATTTTTACACTTTTCTGCACTAAATAGCTTAACAGTGATTTGTTATACACGTTTTTCTGCACCAAACTTTTTTTACACTGGATTTAATCCACTATTTTTTTTACACTCAATGTTTATACCCTGTTTTTACCACAGATTTTTTATCCATTGTTTTTTTTGCACTTATTTTTTGTAGATATTTTTAGACTGTTAATTTTTGTACACTGAACTTTTTAAGCCCTGAATTTATTTAAAGAGATTTTTTATGCGCATAATATATTTCCACAGATTTTTTTCTACAATTAATTTTTATGCGCAGTTTTTTTCCCCCAGATTTGTTATACATTGATTTATGATGCACTGAATTTATTTACACAAATTTGTTTATACACTGAATTTTTTTCCACATTTTTAAAGTGATTTTTTATACATTTATCTTTTTGCAATTTTTTTACATGAACTTTTTTCTGCCTATTTTAGCCTGAATTTCTTTGACAGATTTTTCATACGCTACATTTTTTTTTACACTTTTCAGCACTAAATCATTTTACAGTGATTTTTTTAATACACAACATTTTCCCGCACCAAACATTTTTTAACACTGATTTTTCTCCTCTATTTTATTTACACTAAATGTTTATAACAGTTTTTACCACTGAATTGTTTTTTGCAATGATTTTTTTTTTACACATTTTTAGACACCTAATTTTTCATGCACTGATTTTTTTGCACTGACTTTGAATTATTTCAAGTTGAATATTTTACACTGGCTTTTTCTGCACTGATTTGGGGGCGGCATAGCTCGGTTGGTAGAGTGGCCGTGCCAGCAACTTGAGGGTTGCAGGTTCGATTCCCACTTCCACCATCCTAGTCACTGCCGTTGTGTCCTTGGGCAAGACACTTTACCCACCTGCTCCCAGCGCCACCCACACTGCTTTAAATGTAACTTAGATATTGGGTTTCACTATGTAAAGCGCTTTGAGTCACTCGAGAAAAGCGCTATATAAATATAATTCACTTCACTTCACGTTTTCTGCACTGATTTGGGGGCGGCATAGCTCGGTTGGTAGAGTGGCCGTGCCAGCAACTTGGGGGTTGCAGGTTCGATTCCCACTTCCGCCATCCTAGTCACTGCCGTTGTGTCCTTGGGCAAGACACTTTACCCACCTGCTCCCAGTGCCACCCACACTGCTTTAAATGTAACTTAGATATTGGGTTTCACTATGTAAAGCGCTTTGAGTCACTCGAGAAAAGCGCTATATAAATATAATTGACTTCACTTCACGTTTTCTGCACTGATTTGGTGGCGGCATAGCTCGGTTGGTAGAGTGGCCGTGCCAGCAACTTGGGGGTTGCAGGTTCGATTCCCACTTCCGCCATCCTAGTCACTGCCGTTGTGTCCTTGGGCAAGACACTTTACCCACCTGCTCCCAGTGCCACCCACACTGCTTTAAATGTAACTTAGATATTGGGTTTCACTATGTAAAGCGCTTTGAGTCACTCGAGAAAAGCGCTATATAAATATAATTGACTTCACTTCACGTTTTCTGCACTGATTTGGTGGCGGCATAGCTCGGTTGGTAGAGTGGCCGTGCCAGCAACTTGAGGGTTGCAGGTTCGATTCCCGCTTCCGCCATCCTAGTCACTGCCGTTGTGGCCTTGGGCAAGACACTTTACCCACCTGCTCCCGGTGCCACCCACACTGCTTTAAATGTAACTTCTCTGTGAGCGCTTTGAGTATCTAACAATAGAAAAGCGCGATATAAATCTAATCCATTATTATTATTATTATTATTATATTGGGTTTCACTATGTAAAGCACTTTGAGTCACTAAAGAAAAGCGCTATATAAATATAATTCACATTTATTTTACACTGAATTATCCGGCTGGCCTGGGAACGCCTCGGGATCCCCCGGGAAGCGCTAGACGAACTGGGTGGGGAGAGGGAAGTCTGGGCTTCCTTGCTTAGGCTGCTGCCCCCGCGACCCGACCTCGGATAAGCGGAAGATGATGGATGGATGGAATTTTCCGGCACCAATTATTTTATTTTTTTTACTGAATTTTTTTATACACATTTAAAACAGCATTTTAACAAACTACACACATTTTACTCCCATTTTTTTTTTCATTTAGGGAAATTGTCAGCATCATTTGATTGAAATGATTGATTCAAAGGCAACAAACTGACTGCCACTTTGCTAATGAAGACATGGAATGCAGCCCTCCACTCCAACGTGTGGCATGACGGGGAAGAGGAGAGAAAGAAGCGTGTTCCTGTCATGTGTAAAGCTCACCCACGCTAACATTTCTCAAGCAGGATCCTTCACGCCTCCTTGATGAAAAAGAATTCCATTTCATTTCAAGAGATCTTCTGAGGCCTTTAGAGGGACAAAGCGGCGGGGACGCGGCGCCGCATTATCAGCCTGAGGCAGGTGCCGGGCCCGCCATTATCAAGTCATCAGTTGAAACAAACAAAGGTGTCCAACCTGTGGCACCGAGCAACACATGAACTCACTCACACCTTTTGCACTCTCATCCAGGAGTGGAAGATCCCCCTCTAAAAGCAGACTTTTACAGGCAGCCTTTGTTATTGTGTCATTACACATAAACAGTCCCTTCCTCCACCCTCCGCAGTGCCGCTGATTAAATCTGGGAGACAAAAGCTGCTATCCTCTGAATATCAAGTATCAGCCTTTCGCCAGGAGCAACACTGACAAGAGAGGGAGGGAGGGAGATGGGGCGAGCGAGAGGAAACCTGCTGCAGTCCGCGGGGAGGAGGAGGAGGAGGAGGAGGAGGCCGCCATTGCTGCGGCGGTCGTGTCATCACCAGCGGGGGTCAAAGGTCCTTGGGAGGGCCTAGCTGCACATGTGTCTCGGAAAGACGTCTCCCTCTACTCTTCTTTGCGGGAAGAAATGTGGAAGCCAGGTTGGTTGCATGAACAAAGGCACTCGCTGACAGCGGCAATTATCACGTTTGGTTACGAGAGGAAGTCAAAATGAAGAAATTGCGGATAAAAGAAGAAAAGTCAGTTATTTCCAAAAGGAGCGTAGTCAGACCGATGTGGTCTGTACATGCTGATGATGCCACACCACCTCAGCTTACCCTTTAGAGCAGGGGTGCCCACACTTTTTCTGCAGGCGAGCTACTTTTCAATTGACCAACTCGAAGGGATCTACCTCATTTATATATATCATTTATATTTATTTATTTATGAAAGAGACATTTTTGTAAACAAGTTAAATGTGTTTAATGATAATACAAGCTGCCGAGTGTGAAGCGACCGGAATGAGAATCAGCACCTCCAAGTCCGAGTCCATGGTTCTCGCCCGGAAAAGGGTGGAGTGCCATCTCCGGGTTGGGGAGGAGACCCTGCCCCAAGTGGAGGAGTTCAAGTACCTAGGAGTCTTGTTCACGAGTGAGGGAAGAGTGGATCGTGAGATCGACAGGCGGATCGGTGCGGCGTCTTCAGTAATGCGGACGTTGTACCGATTCGTTGTGGTGAAGAAGGAGCTGAGCCGGAAGGCAAAGCTCTCAATTTACCGGTTGATCTACGTTCCCATCCTCACCTATGGTCATGAGCTTTGGGTCATGACCGAAAGGATAAGATCACGGGTACAAGCGGCCGAAATGAGTTTCCTCCGCCGGGTGGCGGGGCTCTCCCTTAGAGATAGGGTGAGAAGCTCTGCCATCCGGGAGGAACTCAAAGTAAAGCCGCTGCTCCTCCACATGGAGAGGAGCCAGATGAGGTGGTTCGGGCATCTGGTCAGGATGCCACCCGAACGCCTCCCTAGGGAGGTGTTTAGGGCACGTCCAACCGGTAGGAGGCCACGGGGAAGACCCAGGACACGTTGGGAAGACTATGTCTCCCGGCTGGCCTGGGAACGCCTCGGGATCCCCCGGGAAGAGCTAGACGAAGTGGCTGGGGAGAGGGAAGTCTGGGTTTCCCTGCTTAGGCTGTTGCCCCCGCGACCCGACCTCGGATAAGCGGAAGAAGATGGATGGATGGATAATACAAGCATGTGTAACACATATAAATGTCTTTCTTTCACGAAGACAAGAATATAAGTTGGTGTATTACCTGATTCTGATGACTTGCATTGATTGGAATCAGACAGTAATGATGATAACGCCCACATTTTCAAATGGAGGAGAAAAAAAGTTGTCCTTTCTGTACAATACCACATGAAAGTGGTTGGTTTTTGGCATCTAATTCATCCAGCTTCCATACACTTTACAAGAAAAACATTGGCGGCAAATTCCGTAGCTTGCTTGATTGACATTCACGGCACCCGAGGGTCTTGTGAGATGACGCTAGCTGCTGCCAGTTCATTATTATGAAGAAATGACAGAGAGGAAGGCGAGAAACACTTTTTATTTCAACAGACTTTCGCGCCGTCCCTTCCGTCAAAACTCTTAAAGGCCGACTGCACATTTCCTATCTTCACAATAAAAGCCCTGCTTCATGCTGCCTGCGCTAACTAAATACAGAGTCTCGGAAAACTGGCGTGCACAAGCGATCCCTCAGAAAGCTGGCGTGCACAAGTGATGTGCACGCCAGCTTTCTGAGGGATCGCTTGTGCACGCCAGTTTTCCGAGACTCTGTATTTAGTTAGCGCAGGCAGCATGAAGCAGGGCTTTTATTGTGAAGATAGGAAATGTGCAGTCGGCCTTTAGAGTTTTGACGGAAGGTACGGCGCGAGAGTCTGTTGAAATAAAAAGTCTTTCTCGCCTTCCTCTCGGTCATATTTTCATAATAATGATCTTGCAGCAGCCAGCGTCATCTCACAAGACCCTCCGGTACCGTGAATGTCATTTAAGTGACGTCTTGGTGAAGATTGATGATCACTCATTTTTAGGTCTATTTTTTTTAAAAGCCTTGCTGGAGATCGACTGACACACCCCCCGCGGTCGACTGGTAGCTCGCGATCGACTTAATGGGCACCCCTGCCTTAAAGTATCTCCACACTGCTGACATTTTTCCGAAGGTGCCGGGGTTACAACGTCACCGCACGTTGGTTGATTTCGTCACCGCGTCAAAAAATAGCGTCATTGCGTCACACGCCACTATTCGGCCTTGCATTTAACTCATTCCACCGAAGGCCGAATGTGGCTTTTTTTGCCATATTCGGCCGAATATATTCGGTTACCGATTATTCGGTGCATCTCTAATACAGAGTGAGCCAAAATTTAAAACTGAACAAAGCCGCGGGCCGAGGTTGAACAAATTAACCCTTTAATAGGGACCCAAACAAGTTTTGCATAGAATATTGACAAAGCAAGACTTATAGAACTTTATAGTCACATGCAAAATCCAGTTTCCAATAATATTATTTCAAAAACATCAATGGCATCCATCCATCCATCCATCCATTTTCTACCGCTTATTCCCTTTTGGGGTCGCGGGGGGCGCTGGCGCCTATCTCAGCTACAATCGGGCGGAAGGCAGGGTACACCCTGGACAAGTCGCCACCTCATCGCAGGGCCAACACAGATAGACAGACAACATTCACACTCACATTCACACACTAGGGCCATTTTTTTGTGTGTTGCCAATCAACCTATCCCCAGGTGCATGTCTTTGGAAGTGGGAGGAAGCCGGAGTACCCGGAGGGAACCCACGCATTCACGGGGAGAACATGCAAACTCCACACAGCATATGAAATTAAATAAAAACACAAATTTAAGGCCTTTTTTCGGCGGCGGGTTTGGTGGTAGCGGAGGTGGTATATTGTAGCGTCCCGGAAGAGTTAGTGATGCAAGGGGTTCTGGGTATTTGTCCGGTTGTGTTTGTGTTGTGTTACGGTGCGGATGTTCTCCCGAAATGTGTTTGTCATTCTTGTTTGCTGTGGGTTCACAGTGTGGCGCATATTTGCTACGGTGTTAGTGAAGTGAAGTAAATTATATTTATATTGCGCTTTTCTCTAGTGACTCAAAGCGCTTTACATAGTGAAACCCAATATCTAAGTTACATTTAAACCAGTGTGGGTGGCACTGGGAGCAGGTGGGTAAAGTGTCTTTCCCGAGAACACAACGGTAGTGACTAGGATGGCGGAAGCGGGAATCGAACCTGCAACCCTCAAGTTGCTGGCACGGCCACTCTATCAACCGAGCTATGCCGCCCCACGCTTTACATAGTGAAACCCAATATCTAAGTTACATTTTTAAACCAGTGTGGGTGGCACTGGAAGCACGTGGGTAAAGTGTCTTGCCCAAGGACACAACGGCAGTGACTAGGATGGCGGAAGCGGGAATCGAACCTGCAACCCTCAAGTTGCTGGCACGGCCACTCTACCAACCGAGCTATACCGCCCCACGAGTGTGTTAACCTTGTTTATACGGCCACCCTCAGTGTGACCTGTATGGCTGTTGACCAAGTATGCCTTGCATACACTTGTGTGTGTGTATGAGCCGCATATATTATGTGAGTGGGCCGGCACGCTGTTTTTGTGGAAGAGAAGCGGGCGTGGCGACATGTAGAGAACGCCAAAAGCAGTGCTTTTACGGCCCGCCCCAATATTATTGTCCGGGAGAAATTGGGGAGGGCCACTGAACTTCGGGAGTCTCCCGGGAAAATTAAGAGGGTTGACGAGTATGAGTATTAGCGGTGAATGTAGTGTTACAGCGGCGGGCCAGCTCTAATGTTAATTTGATATTGCCTCAAGGGCCAAATGAAATTATACGGCGGGCCAAATTTGGCCCGCGGGCCAGAGCTTGACACCCATGCTTTAGAGCAGTGGTTCTCAAATGGGGGTACGCATACCCCTGGGCGTAATTGAAGGTATGACAAGGGGTACATTACATTTTTTTTAAATATTCTAAAAATTGCAACAATTTGAAAATCCTTTACTAATATATTTATTGAAAAATACTTCAACAAAATATGGATGTAAGTTCATAAACTGTGAAAAGAAATGCAACAATGCAATATTCAGTGTTGACAGCTAGATTTTTGGAGGACATTTTCCAGTGCGAAGAGTGGCCGTGCGCAACCCGAGGGTCCCTGGTTCAATTCCAACCTCGTCATGTCCGTTGTGTCCTGAGCAAGACACTTCACCCTTGCTCCTGATGGGTGCTGGTTAGCGCCTTGCATGGCAGCTCCCTCCATCAGTGTGTGAATGGGTAAATGTGGAAGTAGTGTCAAAGCGCTTTGAGTACCTTGAAGGTAGAAAAGCGCTATACAAGTACAACCCATTTATTTATATTGATGTTAAAGATTTCTTTTTTTGTGGAGAAATGTTAAGAATGAAGTTGATGAATCCAGATGGATCTCTATTACAATCCCCAAAGAGGGCACTTTAAGTTGATGATTACTTCTATGTGTAGAAATATTTATTTATAATTGAATCACTTGTTTATTTTTAAACAAGTTTTTAGTTATTTTTATATCTTTTTTTCCAAATAGTTCAAGAAAGACCACTACAAATGAGCAATATTTTATACAATTTAATAAATCACAAACTGATGACATAGTGCTGTATTTTACTTCTTTATCTCTTTTTTTCAACCAAAAATGCTCTGATTAGGGGGTACTTGAATTAAAAACATGTTCACAGGGGGTACATCACTGACAAAAGCTTGAGAATCACTGCTTTAGCGCACAGCTGTAACTTCCTGCCACTAAACTGTGCTGACATACTGCCAGAGGGTGGTAAAAAGTGCTCTCTCCCCTCCCGAGATGAAGTGTACAGAGCCAGGTGCCTCAAAAAGGCCCAAAACATAATAAGCAAGGGTCTCGGACTCAATTTACCTGGGAGGCCACTGGATGCAGAAACTGGGTGGGACTGGGCCGCAAGAAAAGATTTCTTAAAAAAATCTAACATGCACTTTTTAATGAATTCCCCTTCTTTGAATGGCTTTCCTGCCCTGGCAACATACCTGCCAACTCTCGGGTTCTTTCCGGGAAACACCCGAATATCATTCTCACGGTTTTCCCCCGGACAATAATATTGAGGGCGTGCCGTGATGGCACTGTCTTTAGCATCCTCTACAACCTGCCGTCTCGTTCGCTTTACAAGTCAACTGTGGGTTGACAGTCACAAGTGTATGAGGCTTCTGCAGACCCACGGGAGTGACTGCAAGACATACTTGGTCAACAGCCATACAGGTCACACTGAAGGTGGCCGTATAAACAACTTTAACACTGTTACAAATGTGCGCCACACTGTGAACCCACACCGAACAAGAATGACAAAACACATTTTGGGAGAACATCCGCACCGTAACACAACATAAACACAACAGAACAAATACCCAGAATCCAATGCAGCCCTGACTCTTCTGGGCTACAATAGGGGGGCAGTGTTGATATTATGTATCAAATGACAGTTGATGTCAAACTAGAGTTGATGTCAAACGAGAGTTGATGTCAAACTAGAGTTGACGTCAAACGAGAGTTGACATCAAACGAGAGTTGGTATCAAACGAGAGTTGGTATCGAACGAGAGTTGGTATCGAACGAGAGTTGGTATCAAACGAGAGTTGGTATCAAACTACAGTTGATGTCAAACTACAGTTGATGTCAAACTACAGTTGATGTCAAACTACAGTTGATGTCAAACGAGAGTTGGTATCAAACGAGAGATGATATCAAACGAGAGTTGGTATCAAACGAGAGTTGGTATCAAACGAGAGATGATATCAAACGAGAGTTGATGTCAAACGAGAGTTGATGTCAAACGAGAGTTGATATCAAACAAGAGTTGATGTCAAACTACAGTTGATGTCAAACTACAGTTGATGTCAAACTAAAGTTGGTATCAAACGAGAGTTGGTATCAAATGAGAGTTGATGTCAAACGAGAGTTGGTATCAAACGAGAGTTGGTATCAAACGAGAGTTGGTATCAAACTAGAGTTGGTGTCAAACGAGAGTTGATGTCAAACGAGAGTTGATGTCAAACGAGAGTTGATGTCAAACGAGAGTTGGTATCAAACGAGAGTTGGTATCAAACGAGAGTTGGTATCAAACTACAGTTGATGTCAAACTACAGTTGATGTCAAACGAGAGTTGATATCAAATGAAATGAGAGTTGATGTCAAACTACAGTTGATGTCAAACGAGAGTTGATATCAAAAAAGAGTTGATGTCAAACTACAGTTGATGTCAAACGAGAGTTGGTATCAAACGAGAGATGATATCAAACGAGAGTTGGTATCAAACGAGAGATGATATCAAACGAGAGTTGATGTCAAACGAGAGTTGATGTCAAACTACAGTTGATGTCAAACGAGAGTTGATATCAAACAAGAGTTGATGTCAAACTACAGTTGATGTCAAACGACAGTTGATGTCAAACTAAAGTTGGTATCAAACGAGAGTTGGTATCAAACGAGAGTTGGTATCAAACGAGAGTTGATGTCAAACGAGAGTTGGTATCAAACGAGAGTTGGTATCAAACGAGAGTTGATGTCAAACGAGAGTTGATGTCAAACGAGAGTTGATGTCAAACGAGAGTTGGTATCAAACGAGAGTTGGTATCAAACGAGAGTTGGTATCAAACGAGAGTTGGTATCAAACGAGAGTTGGTATCAAACGAGAGTTGATGTCAAACGAGAGTTGGTATCAAACGACAGTTGATGTCAAACGAGAGTTGATGTCAAACGAGAGTTGATGTCAAACGAGAGTTGGTATCAAACGAGAGTTGATGTCAAACGAGAGTTGATGTCAAACGAGAGTTGATGTCAAACGAGAGTTGATGTCAAACGAGAGTTTATGCCAAATGAGAGTTGATGTCAAACGAGAGTTGATGTCAAACGAGAGTTGACGTCAAACGAGAGTTGATGTCAAACGAGAGTTGATGCCAAATGAGAGTTTATATCGAACCAGAGTTTATCCTTATTTTCCATAGGTCATAAAAAATATCAGTAATGATCTATACGGAGCGGTATGAAACACAGCTGTATCGCCCAGCCCTAGAAGAAAAAGAGTCCAAAGTGCAATCTGTTGCACAAGTCAGGCTGCTTCAATGTGTCCGAGGGGGACAAACGGTAAAAAAGAGGCATGCCAGAGTGTATCTATCATACTGCAGATGGACCGTCAAGCTGCTAAGTGAAGATGAGGAGGAGGAGGAAGACATTTCTCAATATCTGCACTTAATGTTGTCACCATGTCAACACAATTGATTTGCTCCCTAACAAACGGGAAAAAGCCATTGCAGAGGTGTGAGCAGCACTCCCCTCCCCCGCCCGCTTCTGCTCATCTCTCTGGGGCTGAGAGGAAGGCCAGCGGGCCAGAAGAACGTCCATCTTCTCTCCCTCACTGGTGCAATTACATCCCACAACAATCACAGCAGCAGCATTGACTGCACACGCCCTATTTCTACATCCAATAATGACACATTTCTGAATAGCATGTTTGCAGTTATTTCACATTTTTTTGTCAAGTACATAACTCCACATGTGTTCATTCATAGTTTGGATGTGACAACCTACTATGTAAATAGTCATGGAAATAAAGAAAACGCTTTGAAATGTACTGTAATGTACATTTTTTTACAGTACATTTCTTTGAAATGTCCTGTAATGTACATTACAATGTTAATTGTGAAAATGGTGTTGATAATCAGTGATCTCTAATCAGGTGTGTTCCAGCGGGGGATCCGAGAAGATAATAAACATCAGTGGTCTTTTATATCTTTGCAGGCGCCCTTCACATGTCATCTCCATGAAAAACATGTCCATCAAGAACAGTTATATATGTCCGTGAAGAACAGTTGTATATGTCCATGAAGAACATATACAACAGTTATATAGGTCCATGAAGAACAGTTATATATGTCCGTGAAGAACAGTTATATATGTCCATGAAGAACAGTTATATAGGTCCATGAAGAACAGTTATATATGTCCGTGAAGAACAGTTATATATGTCCAGAAAGAACAATTACATATGTCCATGAAGAACAGTTATATAGGTCCATGAAGAACAGTTATATATGTCCATGAAGAACAGTTATATAGGTCCATGAAGAACAGTTATATATGTCCATGAAGAACAGTTATATATGTCCAGAAAGAACAATTACATATGTCCATGAAGAACAGTTATATATGTCCATGAAGAACAGTTATATAGGTCCATGAAGAACAGTTATATATGTCCGTGAAGAACAGTCATATATGTCCAGAAAGAACAATTACATATGTCCATGAAGAACAGTTATATAGGTCCATGAAGAACAGTTATATATGTCCATGAAGAACAGTTATATAGGTCCATGAAGAACAGTTATATATGTCCATGAAGAACAGTTATATATGTCCGTGAAGAACAGTTATATATGTCCAGAAAGAACAATTACATATGTCCATGAAGAACAGTTATATATGTCCGTGAAGAACAGTTATATATGTCCATAAAGCACAATTACATATGTCCGTAAAGAACAGTTATATATGTCCGTGAAGAACAGTTATATATGTCCATAAAGAACAGTTATATATGGCCGTGAAGAACAGTTATATATGTCCAGAAAGAACAATTACATAAGTCCATGAAGAACAGTTATATATGTCCGTGAAGAACAGTTATATATGTCCATAAGGAACAATTATATATGTCCGTAAAGAACAGTTATATATGTCCGTGAAGAACAGTTATATATGTCCATAAAGCACAATTACATATGTCCGTAAAGAACAGTTATATATGTCCGTGAAGAACAGTTATATATGTCCGTGAAGAACAGTTATATATGTCCATAAAGCACAATTACATATGTCCGTAAAGAACAGTTATATATGTCCGTGAAGAACAGTTATATATGTCCGTGAAGAACAGTTATATATGTCCATAAAGCACAATTACATATGTCCCTAAAGAACAGTTATATATGTCCGTGAAGAACAGTTATATATGTCCATAAAGAACAATTAAATATGTCTGAGAAAAACAGTTATACATGTCCGTGAAGAACAGTTGTATATGTCCGTGAAGAACAGTTATATGTGTCCATGAAGAACAGTTATATATTTCTGTGAAGAAGAGTTGTATATGTCCATAAAGAAATAACAATTATATATGTCCGTGAAGAACAGTTATATATGTCCATAAAGAACAATTAAGTATGTCTGAGAAAAACAGTTATACATGTCCGTGAAGAACAGTTGTATATGTCCATGAAGAACAGTTATATATGTCCGTGAAGAACAGTTATATATGTCCGTGAAGAACAGTTATATATGTCCATGAAGAACAATTATATGTCCGTGAAGAACAGTTATATATGTCCGTGAAGAACAGTTATATATGTCCATAAAGAACAGTTATATATGTCCGTGAAGAACAGTTATATATGTCCATAAAGAACAGTTATATATGTCCGTGAAGAACAGTTATATATGTCCAGAAAGAACAGTTGTATATGTCCAGAAAGAACAGTTGTATATGTCCATGAAGAACAGTTATATATGTCCGTGAAGAACAGTTATATATGTCCGTGAAGAACAGTTATATATGTCCGTGAAGAACAGTTATATATGTCCGTGAAGAACAGTTATATATGTCCGTGAAGAACAGTTATATATGTCCGTGAAGAACAGTTATATATGTCCATGAAGAACAGTTGTATATGTCCGTGAAGAACAGTTATATATGTCCGTGAAGAACAGTTATATATGTCCGTAAAGAACAGTTATATATGTCCGTGAAGAACAGTTATATATGTCCATGAAGAACAGTTATATATGTCCGTAAACAACAGTTATGTCCATGAAGAACAGTTATATATGTCCGTAAAGAACAGTTATATATGTCCGTACAACAACAAGTTATATGTCCATGAAGAACAGTTATATATGTCCGTGAAGAACAGTTATTTATGTCCGTAAAGAACAGTTATATATGTCTGTAAACAACAGTTATATGTCCATGAAGAACAGTTATATATGTCCGTAAACAACAGTTATATGTCCATGAAGAACAGTTATATATGTCCGTGAGGAACAGTTATATATGTCCGTAAAGAACAATTATATATGTCTGTAAACAACAGTTATATGTCCATGAAGAACAGTTATATATGTCCGTAAACAACAGTTATACGTCCATGAAGAACAGTTATATATGTCCGTAAAGAACAGTTATATATGTCCGTACAACAACAAGTTATATGTCCATGAAGAACAGTTATATATGTCCGTGAAGAACAGTTATTTATGTCCGTAAAGAACAGTCATATATGTCCGTACAACAACAAGTTATATGTGCATGAAGAACAGTTATATATGTCCGTGAAGAACAGTTATTTATGTCCGTAAAGAACAGTTATATATGTCCGTACAACAACAAGTTATATGTCCATGAAGAACAGTTATATATGTCCGTGAAGAACAGTTATTTATGTCCGTAAAGAACAGTTATATATGTCCGTACAACAACAAGTTATATGTCCATGAAGAACAGTTATATATGTCCGTGAAGAACAGTTATATATGTCCGTGAAGAACAATTATATATGTCCATGAAGAACAGTTGTATATGTCCGTGAAGAACAGTTATATATGTCCGTGAAGAACAGTTATATACGTCCGTAAACAACAATTATATATGTCTGTAAACAACAGTTATATGTCCATGAAGAACAGTTATATATGTCCGTGAAGAATAGTTATATATGTCCGTAAACAGCAGTTATATGTCCATGAAGAACAGTTATATATGTCCGTAAAGAACAGTTATATATGTCCGTACAACAACAAGTTATATGTCCATGAAGAACAGTTATATATGTCCGTGAAGAACAGTTATTTATGTCCGTAAAGAACAGTTATATATGTCCGTAAAGAACAATTATATATGTCTGTAACCAACAGTTATATGTCCATGAAGAACAGTTATATATGTCCGTAAACAACAGTTATATGTCCATGAAGAACAGTTATATATGTCCGTAAAGAACAGTTATATATGTCCGTACAACAACAAGTTATATGTCCATGAAGAACAGTTATATATGTCCGTGAAGAACAGTTATTTATGTCCGTAAAGAACAGTTATATATGTCCGTACAACAACAAGTTATATGTCCATGAAGAACAGTTATATATGTCCGTGAAGAACAGTTATATAGACATATATATGTCCATAAAGAACAGTTGTATACAGTTGTGATCAAAATTATTCAACGCACACACAATTTTGGTGTTTTAGCAAGTTTGACATGTATTCCGTATTTTGTTTATAGTCATATCAAATAAAGATGTGTCAAATAGACAAATGCAACTTAAATTGTAACTCTGTATTATACAAAATACCAAAAAAGGATATTTTTCTTAATATCTCATTGACAAAATTACTCAACCCCTTGAAGATCATAACTCGTAAGAACAGAATTTGAATAAGGTCTTTTCAATCAGGTGTTGAAAACACCTGTAGATGTGATTAGAATCATAATGAGCAACAATTAAACTGATTGAAAAAGACTGACGCTCAGCTTCTTGTAGATGGTCAATGGTGTATTTGCAACATGGTGAAGTCCAGGGAGTGGTCAAAGAAGTCAAGAGAGGAGGTCATTTCTCTTCATAAGAAAGGATATGGATATAAGAGAATAGCAAAGACATTACACATTCCAAGAGACATAGTTGGGAGCATAATTCGCAAGTTTAAAGCTAAAGGCACAGTGGAAACACTACCTGGGCGTGGTAGTAAGAGGATGCTGTGTGCGTACAGTGGTGGAAAACCCCCGGGTAACAGCTGAGGAACTACAACAGGACATTGCAGAGGGGGGAACGCAGGTTTCGTCCGAGATGAAGGCCTCCATGCCAGAACTCCCAGGCGCACCCCACTTCTGACTACCAGGCACAAGAGAAATTGACTACAGTATGCCAAAAATCATCTGGACAAACCCCAAAGGTTTTGGGAAACTGTTCTATGGAGTGATGAGACAAAACTGGAATTATTTGGGCCTATGAATCAACGTTATGTCTGGAGGAGAAAAAATGAAGCTTACAACAAGAAGAACACCTTGCCTACTGTTAAGCATGGTGGGGGGTCAATCATGCTCTGGGGCTGTTTCTCTGCCTCAGGTACCGGGAATCTCCAGCGCCACAAAGGCATTATGAATTCTATTTCCTAGCAGGAAATATTAGCTGCAAATGTCATGAAGTCAGTGAGGAAGCTGAGGCTTGGGAGACCTTGGACCTTCCAACAGGACAAGGATCCCAAGCATACCTTCTGATCAACATCAGAGTGGTTGCAGAAGGAGGGCTGGAAGACTCTGGAGTGGCCTTCACAGTGGCCAGACCTAAATCCTCTAGTGGGACTTGAAGAAGGCAGTTGCAGCACGCAAGCCCAAGAATATGAATGAACTGGAGGCCTTTGCCCAAGAGGAATGGGCTAAAATACCTGTAGATGCTTGCAAGAAGCTGATGTATCACCTTTGAAGGATGTCTTTACTGTTCTACTAAGTACTAAAGATGCATGGAACTAGGGGCTTGAATCATTATGTCAATGACATATTAAGAAAAATGTCCTTTTTTGCTATTTTGTCAAATACAGTGTTACAATTGAAGTTGCATTTGTCTATTCGACACATCTTTATTTGATATGACTATAAACAAAATACGGAATAAATGTCCAACTTGCTAAAACGCCAAAATTGTGTGGGGGTTGAATCATTTTGATCACAACTGTATGTCCATGAAGAAGAAGTTATATGACCTCGCATCTCACAGTCTCTTTGCCGCCTTGCATGCAGAAGTTCAACAAAAGGCTGCCAACACGTGCTCCTAAAAAGTGTGTGTGTGTGAGTGTGTACCTCAAACTATTCCACCCCCCTTGTGTGTGTGTGTGTGTGTGTGTGTGTGTGTGTCACTCCTGCCCTGAGTCCTGCTCACCCCTACACACACACACACACACACACACACACACACACGCACACACACACACACACACACACACACACACACACACACACACACACACAGTGTGTAACAGATGGCTGATACTAACTGAGATAATCCGCCAACAGAGTCATCAGCATGGATCAGTGGTAATCAGAGTGTGGACACAATGTCTCTTCTCGGGCCGTAATGGAAGGAGAGAGCTGCATTATTCCCCGTGATGCTCTGACCTCATTCAAAGACACACGCTGGCTCGCAGCTCGCTTGCTTTCTGCACTTTACTGCAGCTGACAAAATGGCATCAACGCCGCGCATCTGGTACACTCCCCCTCGCCGTACACATTCCCGCTCTGACGCTTTTATTGCATGGAAAACTGTCTCTCTCGCACACGCACACGCGCACACACACACACACACACACACACACACACACACATACACACACACACACACACACACACACACACACACACACACACACACACGCGCAGTCTTGTCCTGGCAGCATAGCAAGTGTGCCAGGACAAATAACCTATATAACGCCTCAGCACATGTACTTCCTAATATACACACATGTTTACATATACATCCTAATGTATACTACTGTCTACACATACTTCCTAATATACACACATGTTTACATGTACATCCTAATGTACACTACTGTCTACACGTACTTCCTAATATACACACATGTTTACGTGTACATCCTAATGTATACTACTGTCTACACATACTTCCTAATATACACACATGTTTACATGTACATCCTAATGTACACTACTGTCTACACATACTTCCTAATATACACACATGTGTACGTGTACATCCTAATGTACACTACTGTCTACATGTACTTCCTAATATACACACATGTTTACATGTACATCCTAATGTACACTACTGTCTACACGTACTTCCTAATATACACACATGTTTACATGTACATCCTAATGTACACAACTGTCTACACGTACTTCCTAATATACACACATGTTTACATGTACATTCTAATGTACACTACTGTCTACACGTACTTCCTAATATACACACATGTTTACATGTACATCCTAATGTACACTACTGTCTACACGTACTTCCTAATATACACACATGTTTACATGTACATTCTAATGTACACTACTGTCTACACGTACTTCCTAATATACACATGTTTACATGTACATCCTAATGTACACTACTGTCTACACGTACTTCTTAATATACACACATGTTTACATGTACATCCTAATGTACACTACTGTCTACACGTACCTCCTAATATACACACGTTTACATGTACATTCTAATGTACACTACTGTCTACACATCCTTCCTAATATACACACATTTACATGTACATCCTAATGTACACTACTGTCTACACGTACGTCCTAATATACACACATGTTTACATGTATATCCTAATGTACACTACTGTCTACACGTACTTGCTAATATACACACGTTTACATATACATCCTAATGTACACTACTGTTTACATGTACTTCCTAATATACACACATGTTTACATGTACATCCTAATGTACACTACTGTCTACACGTACTTCTTAATATACACACGTTTACATGTACATCCTAATGTACACTACTGTCTACATGTACTTCCTAATATACACATGTTTACATGTACATCCTAATGTACACTACTGTCTACATGTACTTCCTAATATACACATGTTTACATGTACATCCTAATGTACACTACTGTCTACACGTACTTCTTAATATACACACATGTTTACATGTACATCCTAATGTACACTACTGTCTACATGTACTTCCTAATATACACACATGTTTATATGTACATCTTAATGTACACCACTGTTTACATGTATTTGCTAATATACACACATGTTTACATATACATCCTAATGTACACTACTGTCTACACGTACTTCCTAATATACACACGTTTACATCCTAATGTACACTACTGTCTACATGTACTTCCTAATATACACACATGTTTACATGTACATTCTAATGTACACTACCGTCTACACGTACTTCTTAATATACACACGTTTACATATACAACCTAATGTACACTACTGTCTACACGTACTTCCTAATATACACACATTTACATGTACATCCTAATGTACACTACTGTCTACATGTACTTCCTAATATACACACATGTTTACATATACATCCTAATGTACACTACCGTCTACACGTACTTCTTAATATACACACGTTTACATATACAACCTAATGTACACTACTGTCTACACATACTTCCTAATATACACACATTTACATGTACATCCTAATGTACACTACTGTCTACATGTGCTTCCTAATATACACACGTTTACATGTACATCCTAATGTACACTACTGTCTACACGTACGTCCTAATATACACACATGTTTACATGTATATCCTAATGTACACTACTGTCTACACGTACTTGCTAATATACACACGTTTACATATACATCCTAATGTACACTACTGTCTACACGTACTTCTTAATATACACACATGTTTACATGTACATCCTAATGTACACTACTGTCTACATGTACTTCCTAATATACACGTTTACATGTACATCCTAATGTACACTACTGTCTACACGTACTTCCTAATATACACACATTTACATGTACATCTTATTGTATGCAATTGTCATTTGTTTATATATACATCCTAACGTATACAATTGTCTCCATCTACATCCTAATGTATACAATTGTCTCCATCTACATCCTAATGTATACAATTGCTATGTACATCCATATCCTATTACACATAATTGTTTACATATACAGTTGTTATCCAAGTCTACATCCTAATACACACAAATGTTTAAATATGTCAAGACTTGGACTATAGCGTGGTTTGTTTTCCTGAGGTGCAAAGCGTTTGGAAAGGACAAGGCGTGAAGGTAAGAACATCTTTTAATTAATAATTTAAAAAAAGGTACAACGAAAGGCACTCACAGAGGAGGTACAAAAACTTGGCTATGAAAACAAAAACTTGCACAAAGGCAAAACTACGGTCATAAAACAAAACTTGCAAACTATGGCTTGAATTAAGCAAACTTACATGGACCGAGAAAGGAGTATGAAAAAAGCAGCATGGTTCATCAGCATGGTTAGTAGAAGGTGATGTCGCCAGGCTGACTGCCTGGCAACTACAGGCTTATATCCTAATATACACAAATGTTTACATGTACATTTTAATGTATACAGTTGTTATCTACATGTATAACCATATACGTATATATCTTAATATACACAAATGTTTACATATACATCCTAACGTATGTAAATGAGTCTATCAACATCGTAATGTTTACAATTGTTGTCCACATCTACATCCTAATGTTGACATTTGACTACAGCCTATTAGTCAAAAATATGCATATTTTAAGCAAATTCTAGGTGTTTTGGGGCTAAATTGAGCATTTTAAAACATACATAAATACACTTAAAATAACAAATCTAAAATACTGTATTGCACAGCGGATGGTCGTCATCATCGGACACGTTGCAGTATTTTCAGGTAGGTGCTGGTGTTTAGGAACAATCCAATCCACTTTAAAAAACCAGCGGACCAAAGTGAAAATATGACAAAAGGCACAGAAACTAACAAAGACAACAAGCTGCAGCTAAAATGAAGACAGACAAACATGGAGTGAAAGAATAGCTACAATAAACAATATAAACTAATGAAATTAAATCAATAAACTAGACTGTCCTTCATACCGACAGCCATCAGACTGTATAGTGCACATGTTCCTTTTTGACTGGACTCAAATCCATCCATCCATTTACTACCGCTTGTCCCTTCCGGGGCACAGGGGGTGCTGCAGCTTAAATGCATAATGTTTGTATATTGTTCACATGTGAATAATGCTGTATAATCGACTGTATTTATGTTATAAATACAGTCGATTATACAGCATTATTTACATTCACATGTGAATAATGCTGTATAATAGACTGTATTTATGTTGTTCACATGTGAATAATGCTGTATAATAGACTGTATTTATGCTATTCACATGTGAATAATCCTGTATAATGGACTGTGTTTAAATTATTCACATATGAATAATGCTGTATAATCAACTGTATTTATGTCATTCACACGTAAATAATGCTGTATAATAGACCGTATTTATATTATTCACAAGTGAATAATGCTGTATAATAGCCTTCATTTATGTTGTTCACATGTGAATAATGCTGAATAATAGACTGTATTTATATTATCCACATGTGAATAATGCTGAATAATAGACTTTATTTATGTTGTTCACATGTGAATAATGCTGTATAATAGACTGTATTTATGTTATTCACATGTGAATAATGCTGTATAATAGACTGTATTTATGTTATTCACATGTAAATAATGCTGTATAATAGACTGTATTTATGCTATTCACATGTAAATAATGCTGTATAATCGACTGTATTTATATTATTCAGATGTGAATAATGCTGTATAATAGACTGTATTTATGTTATTCACATGTGAATAATGCTGTATAATAGACTGTGTTTAAATTATTCACATATGAATAATGCTGTATAATCAACTGTATTTATGTCATTCACACGTAAATAATGCTGTATAATAGACCGTATTTATATTATTCACAAGTGAATAATGCTGTATAATAGCCTTCATTTATGTTGTTCACATGTGAATAATGCTGAATAATAGACTGTATTTATATTATCCACATGTGAATAATGCTGAATAATAGACTTTATTTATGTTGTTCACATGTGAATAATGCTGTATAATAGACTGTATTTATTTTATTCACATGTGAATAATGCTGTATAATAGACTGTATTTATGTTATTCACATGTGAATAATGCTGTATAATAGACTGTATTTATGCTATTCACATGTAAATAATGCTGTATAATCGACTGTATTTATATTATTCAGATGTGAATAATGCTGTATAATAGACTGTATTTATGTTATTCACATGTGAATAATGCTGTATAATAGACTGTGTTTAAATTATTCACATATGAATAATGCTGTATAATCAACTGTATTTATGTCATTCACATGTAAATAATGCTGTATAATAGACTGTATTTATATTATTCACAAGTGAATAATGCTGTATAATAGACTTCATTTATGTTGTTCACATGTGAATAATGCTGTATAATAGACTGTGTTTATATTATTCACATGTGTATAATGCTGAATAATAGACTGTATTTATATTATCCACATGTGAATAATGCTGAATAATAGACTTTATTTATGTTGTTCACATGTGAATAATGCTGTATAATAGACTGTATTTATATTCACATGTGAATAATGCTGTATAATAGACTGTATTTATATTCACATGTGAATAATGCTGTATAATAGACTGTATTTATATTATACACAAGTGAATAATGCTGTATAATAGACTTCATTTATGTTGTTCACATGTGAATAATGCTGTATAATAGACTGTGTTTATATTATTCACATGTGTATAATGCTGAATAATAGACTGTATTTATATTATCCACATGTGAATAATGCTGAATAATAGACTTTATTTATGTTGTTCACATGTGAATAATGCTGTATAATAGACTGTATTTATATTCACATGTGAATAATGCTGTATAATAGACTGTATTTATATTATACACATGTGAATAATGCTGTATAATAGACTGTATTTATGTTATTCACATGTGAATAATGCTGTATAATAGACTGTATTTTTGTTATTCACATGTGAATAATCCTGTATAATAGACTGTATTTATATTGTTCACATGTGAATAATGCTGTATAATAGACTGTATTTATATTGTTCACATGTGAATAATGCTGTATAATAGACTGTATTTTTGTTATTCACATGTGAATAATGCTGTATAATACTGTATTTTTGTTATTCACATGTGAATAATGCTGTATAATAGACTGTATTTATGTTATTCACATGTGTATAATGCTGAATAATAGACTATGTTATTCACATGTGAATAATGCTGTATAATAGACTGTATTTATATTATCCACATGTGAATAATGCTGAATAATAGACTTTATTTATGTTGTTCACATGTGAATAATGCTGTATAATAGACTGTATTTATATTATTCACATGTAAAAAAAAAATACCTAAGTGTTTATTGACTATTGTGAGTGAACTGTGGTGCTGAATGTCCCCCAGGGATCAATAAAGTACTTTCTATTCTATTCTAAACAAGTCAACTAAAACCAAATACAATTCTATATACAGTAAGTATGGATAAAATCACCTCACAACTTGCAGAACAGCAGATTGTGTATGACAGTATCTCTTAGTGATGTAAGGAGTGCAAAGGTGACTTTGTCTTTAAATTGATGTCTGCAGGACTTTTAACTCAATCAGAATATCTTGAACAGGTTTGTCATGCTCTATGGAAGTACAAATTCCTACGGGTGTGGAAGCAATTAATAAGCGGTATAAACTTAGTGTGGGAGTTGATGGCGCATCCCAATGTTCCCACTGTCTGCCTGTCAATCAAGCAAAAATAATGACTGATTTCAGACATGTTGGAATACTAATAAACAATACTACTCAAACATGTATTTCCTGTTTGACTCCTTCACTCCTCATTCCTCTCATGCATGTTGTGAAAGTATTCTTGTGTTGTACAACATCCTGCTTCTTACTTGCTCACTGTCACAGTGTGGTCATCCAGCCACCACAAATGTATCACATGTCATCCAACCACCCCAAATGTATCACATGTGATACAGCCACCCCAAATGTATCACGTGATACAGCCACCCCAAATGTATCACATGTCATCCAGCCACCCCAAAAGTATCACATGTCATCCAACCACCCCAAATGTATCACATGTCATCCAGCCACCCCAAAAGTATCACGTCATCCAGCCACCCCAAATGTATCACGTCATCCAGCCACCCCAATGTATCACGTGTGATACAGCCACCCCAAATGTATCACGTGATACAGCCACCCCAAATGTATCACGTGACACAGGCACCCCAAATGTATCATATGTGATCCAGTCACCCCAAATATATCACATGTGATACAGCCACCCCAAATGTATCATATGTGATCCAGCCACCCCCAAATGTATCACATGTGATACAGCCACCCCAAATGTATCACATGCAAATATATTTCATTATCTACTTTTCTTCAGCCTACAAGTGCCATACATAGAATACTGACACGGCAAATCAAAGGACCATTTTACTAGTGTTGATATCAACTACATTGTTGATGTCAATGAATGTTGAAATCAAACTAGTATTGATATAAACTAGTTTGTTGATATCAAACTAGCTTGTTGATATAAACTAATTTGTTTACATCAAACTAGATTGTTGATATAAACTACTTTGTTGATATCAAACTAGATTGTTGTTATAAACTACTTTGTTGATATCAATGAGTGTTGAAATCAAACTAGTATTGATATAAACTAGTTTGTTGATATCAAGCTAGCTTGTTGATATAAATTAATTTGTTTACATCAAACTAGTTTGTTGATATACACTAGTTTGTTGGTATCAAACTAGTGTTGAAATTAAACTATTTTGTTGATATCAAACTGCTTTGTTGATATCAAACTAGTTTGTTGATATCAACTAGTGTTGAAATCAAACTAGGGTTTATATCAACTAGTTTGATGATATCAACACTAGTTTGTTTATATCAAACTAGTTTGTTTAACCAAACTTGTGTTAATACCAAACTCATACTGTTATCAAACTTGTGTTGACACCAAACTTGTGTTAATAACAAACTCATACTGATATCAAACTCGTGTTGTTCCCAAACTTGTGCTGATACCAAGCTCGTGTTGATACCAAACTCATATTGACATCAAACTTGTGTTGATACCAAACTCATAATGATATTAAACTTGTGCTAATACCAAACTTTTGCTGATACCAAACCCGTGTTGACATTAAACTTGTGTTGATACCAAACTCATAATGATATTAAACTTGTGCTAATACCAAACTTTTGCTGATACCAAACCCGTGTTGACATTAAACTTGTGTTGATACCAAACTCATATTGACATCAAACTTGTGTTGATACCAAACTCATACTGATATCAAACGTGTGCTAATACCAAACTTTTGCTGATACGAAACTCGTGTTAATATCCAACTTGTGTTGATACCAAACTCATACTGATATCATACTCGTGCTGATATTAAAGGAGTATTGACATCAAACTTGTGTTAATACCAAACTCATACTGATATCAAACTCGTGTTGATACCAAACTCATATTGACATCAAACTTATGTTGATACCAAACTTGTGCTAATACCAAACTTTTGCTGATACCAAACCCGTGTTGACATTAAACTTGTGTTGATACCAAACTCATATTGACATCAAACTTGTGTTGATACCAAACTCATACTGATATCAAACTTGTGCTAATACCAAACTTTTGCTGATACCAAACTCGTGTTGATATCCAACTTGTGTTGATATCCAACTTGTGTTGATACCAAACTCATACTGGTATCATACTCGTGCTAATATTAAAGGAGTATTGACATCAAACTTGTGCTAATACCAAACTCGTGTTGATACCAAACTCATATTGACATCAAACTTGTGTTGATACCAAACTCATACTGATATCAAACTTGTGCTGATGCCAAACTTTTGCTGATACCAAACTCGTGTTGACATCAAACTTGTGTTGATACCAAACTCATATTGACATCAAACTTGTGTTGATACCAAACTCATACTGATATCAAACTTGTGCTAATACCAAACTTTTGCTGATACCAAACTCGTGTTGATATCCAACTTGTGTAGATACCAAGCTCATACTGATATCATACTCGTGCTGATATTAAAGGAGTATTGACATCAAACTTGTGCTAATACCAAACTCGTGTTGATACCAAACTCATATTGACATCAAACTTGTGTTGATACCAAACTCATACTGATATCAAACTTGTGCTGATACCAAACTTTTGCTGATACCAAACTCGTGTTGACATCAAACTTGTGTTGATACCAAACTCATATTGAGATCAAACTTGTGTTGATACCAAACTCATACTGATATCAAACTTGTGCTAATACCAAACTTTTGCTGATACCAAACTCGTGTTGGTATCCAACTTGTGTTGATATCCAACTTGTGTTGATACCAAACTCATACTGATATCATACTCGTGCTGATATTAAAGGAGTATTGACATCAAACTTGTGCTAATACCAAACTCGTGTTGATACCAAACTCATACTGACATCAAAATTGTGCTGATACCAAACTTTTGCTGATACCAAACTCATGTTGACATCAAACTTGTGTTGATACCAAACTCATATTGACATCAAACTTGTGTTGAAACCAAACTCATACTGATATCAAACTTGTGCTAATACCAAACTTTTGCTGATACCAAACTCGTGTTGATATCCAACTTGTGTTGATATCCAACTTGTGTTGATACCAAACTCATACTGATATCATACTCGTGCTGATATTAAAGGACTATTGACATCAAACTTGTGTTGATATCAAACTGGTGTTGCCAACTTGTGTTGATATCCAACTTATGTTGATACCAAACTCATACCGATATCAAACTTGTGCTAATAACAAACTCATACTGATATCAAACTTATGTTGTTCCCAAACTTGTGCTGATACCAAACTCGTGTTGATACCAAACTCATGTTGACATCAAACTTGTGTTGATACCAAACTCATACTGATATCAAACGTGTGCTAATACCAAACTTTTGCTGATACCAAAATCATATTGACATCAAACTTGTGTTGATACCAAACTCATACTGATATCAAACTTGTGCTAATACCAAACTTTTGCTGATACCAAACTCGTGTTGATATCCAACTTGTGTTGATATCCAACTTGTGTTGATACCAAACTGATACTGATATCATACTCGTGCTGATATTAAAGGAGTATTGACATCAAACTTGTGCTAATACCAAACTCGTGTTGATACCAAACTCATATTGACATCAAACTTGTGTTGATACCAAACTCATACTGATATCAAACTTGTGCTGATACCAAACTTTTGCTGATACCAAACTCGTGTTGACATCAAACTTGTGTTGATACCAAACTCATACCGATATCATACTCGTGCTGATATTAAAGGAGTATTGACATCAAACTTGTGTTGATATCAAACTGGTGTTGCCAACTTGTGTTGATACCAAACTCATACTGATATCATACTCGTGCTGATATTAAAGGAGTATTGACATCAAACGTGTGTTGATATCAAACTGGTGCTGATATTAAACTGGTGCTGGTGCTAACTAGACATAAGGCAAGAAGAGAGCGGTGTGACCATGGTCTAGGAGGGAACAAGGGGAGAGTCAGGCCCCACCCTAAGCCCGAGTGACAGATGGCAGTGCAGGGCATGTCGGGGATGGGCACACCTCCTTGTAGGAGTGGAGCGGCTCACTTCCTGCCAGGGCACAAAGGTGGCGACATCATCCAATGAGAGCGAGCGAGGCATCCAGCATAAAAGCAGCAGCACGCCACATTTGCTGTATTTTGTGCGACGGCAAAGAAATACTCTCTTGCCAAACGGCTTGATTTGCCTTTCGCAGCACACGGCGGCGGGTGCCAGGGGCCGGGATCAACAACACCCGTCGGTGGCGTGACAATAATGTGATTTTGGGACATGGTGATGAGTCGCTGGAGAGGCTTGTCACTTGTGTTTGATGGCAGACAGAAGAGTGTTACTTAGCAGCACTCCCACTTCCTGTCCACAAATAGATAACGCAGTCATGAAGTCCGCTGAAGGAGAGACACATCTGCATGCAGCCAGAGATAATTCTTCTCCCCATGGCAACGCTGCATCCACACAACAGCACACAATCATCCCTGATGAATCTTGTGCTCCGCACTCATCTGGCAACCTCGCTGCTCATTACTGCTCTTCTGCTGCACACAACTCTGCCATGACGAGCACACCGTACGGAGTCATGCTGATGATGGACACACACACACACACACACACACACACACACACACACACACACACACACACACACACACACACACACACACACACACACACAGATTTGTTCGTCACTTGGTGAACATGACGGGAAGTTTGCTTTTTTTTTTTCACTTCATTTACCTGCACTTGATCACGTCTGTCAACTTGCCATTGGTGACAGCCATACTAGAGATATTGGGCATTTTGACGTGTATCGGCATCTGCCTTTTTTAATCAGGATCAGTCGTATTTATTTCTTTACATCTAGAACAGCAGACACCATACGTCCACGTGTGATATCAGTGTGTACTATTTAAAACAATACATCATCAGTAATAATCACTGACCACTGCTCAAGCACCACACTGTTGGCCCTGCTTGAGAAAATTACCCTTTTGCTCACACACATGTATATATAAACATATACATATACATGTATATATAGACACATATATACAAATATATATATATATATTAGGGATGCACCGAAATGAAAATTTGTGGCCGAAGCCAAAGCCGAATAAAATTTAAACACTTGTCCGAAGGCCGAATACCGAATAATGAATGCAGTTTTTCACAATTTTTTTTATATTGCATAAATAGCCTAGAATAAATATTTAGACATGTTTTTCAAATAAAGTAATTTTTTATTGAATATTGACATTTTTTGATATTCCAGTAGCCTTTGCTTTTCAAAAAAAGCACAAAGTTTTTCATTTATATTAGGCCTTCAAACAAAACATGATTTCCAAAAAAAAAAAAAGTGCATTAAAGTGGATAAACCCACAACAAATGAATTATTGTCCTTTTGGCAAAAGCCTGCTTAGCCACAGTAGATATGCTAATAATATAAACAGAAGGCTCAAGTAAATCTCAATTAAGTGTGTGCTTGTAACCTCATACACTTATACAGGTAGCCTACACAACAGGCTAATAATGTAAACAGAGGCCCCACTAAATCTCAATAAGTGTGTGCTTGTAACCTCATACACTTATACAGGTACACAACATATCCCAACGTCACCGCGTCAAAAAATTGCGTCACACGCCACTATTCGGCCTTCTTTTTAACTCATTCCACCGAAGGCCGAATGTGGCTTTTTTTGCCATATTCAGCCGAATATATTCGGTTACCGATTAATCGGTGCACCCCTAATATATATTTATATATGTATATACATATAGATAAACACATACATACACATACATATATATACATACATACATACATATATAAATACATATTTATATAGATATGTACGTACATACATATATATACATACAAATATACATATATACATACATACAAATATATATACATATATATATATATATATATGTATGTTTATATCACACATATATATATACACACAAATATACATGTATATATATACACATATATATATATATATATATACATGTATATAAACACATACATACACATACATATACATACATACATATATAAATACAAATGTATATACATATGTACATACTTACATATATACACACATATATATATATGCATACATACAAATATACACACTTACATATATATACATATATATGTATGTATATACATCCCACATATATACACACAAATATACACATATATATACATATACATATACACACACACATATATACACATTTATACACAAAAATATATATACATATATATATGTATGTATATATACCACACATATATACACAAAAATATACACATATATATATATACATATAAATATACACACACACATATACACACATTTATACACAAAAATATATATACATATATATGTATGTATATATATTTTTGTCACACACATATACACACAAATATACACATATATAAACATATATACAAATAAATATACACACACACACACACATATACACAAAAAGATATATACATATATATGTATGTATAAATATCACACATATATACACATATATACATATAAATATATACACACACACACACACATATACACAAAAATATATATACATATATATATGTATGTATATATATCACACATATATACACACAAATATACACATATATAAACATATATACATATAAATACACACACACACACACACACACATATACACAAAAATATATATACATATATATATGTATGTATATATATCACACATATGTACACACAAATATACACATATATAAACATATATACAAATAAATATACAGACACACACACATATATACACAAACATATATATACATATATATACATTCAGCGGCGGCCACAGCTGCTGCCCACTACTCCCCTCACCTCCCAGGGGGTGATGAAGGGACATGGGTCAAATGCAGAGGACACATTTCACCACAACTAGTGTGTGTGTGTGTGACAATCATTGCTACTTTAATATCCTGTATATAGAAGAGAAGCCAAAGCAGCAAAAGCCTGTTTTACTTTGAAGTGAAGAAAATGGAATTCAAGAACTTGTACTTGAAAGAGGAAAAAGACTGTAATGCAGAATACAAAGTCCATGCTCTCACTTGTGCTGACTAAGCAGCATTCTAGTGTGCAAGGTAAGGTGGAAGTTATTATTTCCATGCTTGCCTCTCCTGCTGGTCCGCTTCCACGTTTGAGCGGCACAAAACCTGCTAGCCTGAAAAATGTCCTGTTGAACTTCTAGTAGTCCACAACCAGCTGATCTGGGAGGTCAGTCAGGTTTAGACCGGGTCAGGAGATTTGACAAGTCCTCAACACTAGGATTTGATGATGATTCAGCACAATAAGAATGGCAGTTTTTATTGTTCTTACTTGGTAGTTACAGGCTGAGGGGTCCTGCGGTCCAAGTCCTCTGGAGAGAGAAATGTGCATCACAACATCTAGTGCAGGGGTCACCAACGCGGTGCCCGTAAGGACCAGATGAGTCGCCCGCTGGCCTGTTCTAAAAATAGCTCAAATAGCAGCACTTACCAGTGAGCTGCCTCTATTTTTTGAATTGGATATATTTACTAGCAAGCTGGTCTCGCTTTGCTGGATATTTTTAATTCTAAGAGAGACAAAACTCAAATAGAATTTGAAAATCCAAGAAAATATTTTAAAGACTTGGTCTTCACTTGTTTAAATAAATTCATTTATTTTTTTTACTTTGCTTTTTATAACTTTCCGAAAGGCAATTTTAGAGAAAAAATACAACCTTAAAAATGATTTTAGGATTTTTAAACACATATACCTTTTAAATTCCTTCCTCTTGTTTCCTGACAATTTAAATCAATGTTCAAGTAAATTATTTTTTTTTTATTGTAAAGAATAATAAATACATTTTAATTTAATTCTTCAGAATATTTGTGAAATATTTCTTCAAAGTTATTATGATTCATATTCCAAAAAAATATTCGGACGAATCTGGAAAATCTTTAGAATTAAATTTAAATCTTTTTTCAAAGTCTTTTGCAATTTTTGCTCTGGAAAATCTAAAAGAAATAATGATTGGTTTTTGTTAGAAATATAGCTTGGTCCAATTTGTTATATATTCTAACAAAGTGCAGATTGGATTTTAACCTATTTAAAACATGTCATCAAAATTCTAAAATTAATCTTAATCAGGAATAATAACTAATGATGTTCCATAAATTATTTATTAAAATTTTCCAAAAAGATTCGAACTAGCTAGTTTTTCTTTTCTTTTTTTCGGTTGAATTTTGATATTTAAAAAGAGTCAAAATTGAAGATTTTTTTTCAAAATAGAATTTTTTTTTTTTTCCTGTTTTCTCTTCTAAATCGTTCAATTAAGTGTTTTTTTCATCATTTATTCTCTACAAAAAACATCAGTAAAAGGGAAAAAAAAGTATGACGGAATGACAGACAGAAATACCTATTTTTTTTAATATACATATAGATGTATTTATTAAAGGCAAATTGGCTATTTCTGGCAATTTATTTAAGTGTGTATCAAACTGGTAGCCCTTGGCATGAATCAGTACCCAAGAAGTAGCTCTTTGTTTCAAAAAGGTTGGTGACCCCTGATCCAGTGCTTGAGTACAGACTGAATTAGTGAGAGCGGAATGGCAAAAACTTGAGGGTTTCAAGTTCGCTCCCCTGCCTCTTGCCATCCAAATCACTGCCGTTGTGTCCATGAGCAGGACACTTCACCCTTGCCCCCAGTGCCGCTCACACTGCTGAAAGAATGATGGCTAGGTGGTGGTCGGAGGGGCCGTGGGCGTAAACTGCCAGCCACGCTTCCGTCAGTCTACCCCGGGGCATCTGTGGCTACAAATGTAGCTTACCACCACCTGGGGTGAATGAATGATGGCTTGCCTCTTCTCTTGTGAAGCACTTTGAGTATCTGGAAAAGCGATATATAAATCTAGTCTATAAAAACTACACACTAGGGTTGTACGGTACATCGGTATGAGTATAGAATTGGTTTCGAACCATGAACCCTCAGGTTGCTGGGACGGCCATACCCAATTGTGGTACTAATGAATCATAAACGGTACTATAGTGTTAGAAAAGTACTTGTTCCCCTTTTTTTTTTTAAACGGTGCGGCCTCATATCATGACATTGCTGGTTTTACGAGTAGAGGAGCATGTACGGCAGCGCACACACACAGAGTACTTACAAGCAGACACAGTGTGTGGACAGAAAAGGGAGAAAGGACGTATTTTGGTGTAAAAAGTCAAGATAAAGGTGAAGTTATAACACTGAAACACCCTCAGGAAGAGCTGCTTTAAGACATGGCTAGCTAGCTAGCTAGCAGTGTTTTAGCTACTTCTAAATTACTAATCCTCGTCTCCATGGCGACAAATATATTTAGTTTTCTCACTGGAGGATGGGAGTAACTAAAGATGCCTCACTACACACCGTAGCTCACCGGCGTCACAATGTAAACAAACATCATGGGTGGATCTGCACCTGATATCCACTGTAATGATACAAAGTACAAAAGCGTATCAAGGCGATACTACTATGATTACGTCAATATTTTTTTATCGTCACAAAATATTTCCGTTTTTTAAAACTCTTTCTGTTTATAAAGTTAGTAAATACGTCCCTGGACACATGAGGACTTTGAATATGAGCAATGTATGATCCTGTAACTACTTGGTATCAGATTGATACCTAAATGTGTGGTATCATCCAAAACTAATGTTAAGTTTCAAAGAAGAGAAGAATAAGTTATTATTACATTTGAACAGAAGTGTAGATAGAACATGTTATAACAGAAAATAAACAGATATTAACAGTAAACGAACAAGTGGATTCATAATCCATTTTTACAGTTTGTCCCTCATAATGTAGACAAAATAATAGGTGTATAAATGACACAATATGTTACTGCATAGACTAGTTAGAAGCCTTTCTTTGTGTACTTACTACTAAAAAACAAGTTGTCTAGTATATTCACTATTTTATTGAAGGACTAAAGTACAATAATAAACATATATTTTATGTACAATAAGATTTTTTGTTCAAATAAAGCCATTAATTACATTTTTGTGGTGCCTTTTATTTAGAATAGTATCGAAATATATTTTGGTACCGGTACTAAAATATTGGAATGGAGACATGCTATGCCAACTACAAACCCCGTTTCCATATGAGTTGGGAAATTGTGTTAGATGTAAATATAAACAGAATACAATGATTTGCAAATCCTTTTCAACCCATATTCAGTTAAATATGCTACAAAGACAACATATTTGATGTTCAAACTCATAAACATTTTATTTTTTTGCTAATAATCATTAACTTTAGAATTTGATGGCAGCAACACGTGACAAAAAAGTTAAGAAAGGTGGCAATAAATACTGATAAAGTTGAGGAATGCTCATCAAACGCTTATTTGGAACATCCCAGAGGTGTGCAGGCTAATTGGGAACAGGTGGGTGCCATGATTGGGTATAAAAACAGCTTCCCAAAAAATGCTCAGTCTTTCACAAGAAAGGACGGGGCGAGGTACACCCCTTTGTCCACAACTGCGTGAGCAAATAGTCAAACAGTTTAAGAACAACCTTTCTCAAAGTGCAATTGCAAGAAATTTAGGGATTTCAACATCTACGCTCCATAATATCTTCAAAAGGTTCAGAGAATCTGAAGAAATCATTCCACGTAAGCGGCATGGCCGGAAACCAACATTGAATGACCGTGACCTTCCATCCCTCAGACGGCACTGTATTAAAAAAAAAAACGACATCAATCTCTAAAGGATATCACCACATGGGCTCAGGAACACTTCAGAAAACCACTGTCACTAAATACAGTTGGTGGCTACATCTGCAAGTACAAGTTAAAGCTCTATTATGCAAAGCAAAAGCCATTTATCAACAACATCCAGAAATGCCGCCGGCTTCTCAGGACCCGAGATCATCTAAGATGGACTGATGCAAAGTGGAAAAGTGTTCTGTGGTCTGACTAGTCCACATTTCAAATTGTTTTTAGAAATATTCGACATTGTGTCATCGGGACAAAAGGGGAAGCGAACCATTCAGACTGTTATCAACGCAAAGTGTAAAAGCCAGCATGTGTGATGGTATGGGGGTGCATTAGTGCCCAAGGCATGGGTAACTTACACATCTGTGAAGGCACCATTAATGCTGAAATGTCCATACAGGTTTTGGAACAACATATGCTGCCATCAAAGCGCCGTCTTTTTCATGGACGCCCCTGCTTATTTCAGCAAGACAATGCAAAGCCACATTCAGCACGTGTTACAACAGCGTGGCTTCGTAAAAAAAAAGGGCGCGGGTACTTTCCTGGCCCGCCTACAGTCCAGACCTGTCTCCCATGGAAAATGTGTGGCGCATTATGAAGCGTAAAATACGACAGCGGAGACCCCGGACTGTTGAACGACTGAAGCTCTACATGAAACAAGAATGGGAAAGAATTCCACTTTCAAAGCTTCAACAATTAGTTTCCTCAGTTCCCAAACGTTTATTGAGTGTTGTTAAAAGAAAAGGTGATGTAACACAGTGGTGAACATGCCCTTTCCCAACTACTTTGGCAAGTGTTGCTGGCATCAAATTCGAAAGATAATGATTATTAATCTGGCTTCACGGTGGCAGAGGGGTTAGTGGGTCTGCCTCAAAATACGAAGGTCCTGCAGTCCTGGGTTCAATCCCAGGCTCGGGATCTTTCTGTGTGGAGTTTGCATGTTCTCCCCGTGACTGCGTGGGTTCCCTCCGGGTACTCCGGCTTCCTCCCACTTCCAAAGACATGCACCTGGGGATAGGTTGATTGGCAACACTAAATTGGAATGTAAGTGTGAATGTTGTCTGTCTATCTGTGTTGGCCCTGCAATTATGGGCGACTTGTCCAGGGTGTACCCCGCCTTCCGCCCAATTGTAGCTGACATAGGCGCCAGCGCCCCCCGTGACCCCAAAAGGGAATAAGCGGTAGGAAATGGATGGATGATTATTTAATCATTATCAGTTTGAACATCAAATATGTTGTCTTTGTAGCATATTCAACTGAATATGGGTTGAAAATGATTAGCAAATCATTGTATTCTGTTTATATTTACATCTAACACAATTTTATATGGAAACCAGGTTTGTATGCTAACTAAGAGTGCAGAATGTGATGACAACTGTCGAGTTAAAGTTGTTTATGTTGTCTCAACTTGTCCTACATCTGTTTGTGGAGTTAAGGCCTCTCGACCTGCAGCTCACACACACACACACACACACACACACACACACACACACCCACACACACACACACACACACACACACATGAGGACAATTATCATAATTTGACATCACAGCAACTTTAATGACTGATTGTTGGCAACACTAAATGGTCCCTCGTGTGTGAATGTTGTCTGTCTATCTGTGTTGGCCCTGCGATGAGGTGGCGACTTGTCCAGGGTGTACCTCGCTTTCCGCCCGATTGTAGCTGATAAAGGCGCCAGCACCCCCCCCGCGACCTCAAAAGGGAATAAGTGGTAGAAAATGGATGTTGGATAAAGAATATAAATGCTCAAACTAACATGTAAGGTAGGGATGCACCGATTAATCGGTAACCGAATATATTCGGCCGAATATGGCAAAAAAAGCCACATTCGGCCTTCGGTGGAATGAGTTAAAAAGAAGGCCGAATAGTGGCGTGTGACGCAATTTTTCGACGCGGTGACACAATCAACCAACGTGCAGTGACGTTGGGATATGTTGTGTACCTGTATAAGTGTATGAGGTTACAAGCACACACTTAATTGAGATTTAGTGGGGCCTCTGTTTACATTATTAGCCTGTTGTGTAGGCTACCTGTATAAGTGTAAGAGGTTACAAGCACACACTTAATTGAGATTTACTTGAGCCTTCTGTTTACATTATTAGCATATCTACTGTGGCTAAGCAGACTTTTGCCAAAAGGACAATAATTCATTTGTTGTGGATTTATAAATGATAAATGATAAATGGGTTGTACTTGTATAGCGCTTTTCTACCTTCAAGGTACTCAAAGCGCTTTGACACTACTTTCACATTTACCCATTCACACACACATTCACACACTGATGGAGGGAGCTGCCATGCAAGGCGCCAACCAGCACCCATCAGGAGCAAGGGTGAAGTGTCTTGCTCAGGACACAACGGACGTGACGAGGTTGGTACTAGGTGGGAATTGAACCAGGGACGCTCGGGTTGCGCACGGCCACTCTCCCCACTGCGCCACGCCGTCCCTATCCACTTTTATCCACTTTAATGCACTTTATTTTTTTGGGAATGCATGTTTTGTTTGAAGGCCTAATATAAATGAAAAACTTTGTGCTTTTTTTGAAAAGCAAAGTCTACTGGATTATTAAAAAAATGTCAATATTCAATAAAAAAATACTTTATTTGAAAAACATGTCTAAATATTTATTCTAGGCTATTTATGCAATATTTAAAAAATTGTGAAAAGCTACATTCATTATTCGGTATTTGGCCAAGCGTTTAAATTTTATTCGGCTTCGGCCACAAATTTTCATTTCGGTGCATCCCTAATTTAAGGTCAACATTCCTTGCGCTCCTGTGACAAAAAATGCAGGAAATGCAAACGTCCGTTGAGCACCAACAAGAGGAACTAGCCCGCCTTATCAGAAGGTATAAAAGAAGACGATGGAGAAAAGAATGTGTTGCAAATGAGGTGCTAGCGACACAAGCAGCCTCGTGAGAGACGCTTTGCTCTCTGTTCACTTCCACTGCAACTTGACTTGCCAAACAAAATAACATTTGTGTGAAAGTATGCCCGCACCAACACCAACAGTGAGCTGAGTTGTGTACGAGAGGAATAACTTATTCATGACGGCCATTTACTGTTCCTCAAGCATAACATGCAATAGAATGTCAATTTCTGCCGCATTGTTTCCACACCGTCCACAGCTGGGGTGTCTGCTGCCTGCACCAAAGTGGCAAAGGTTGTCTCCTTCCACGCGCAAACAAACCACTTCTCAAGTTACAAACCCCAAAAGCCGTGAAGTTGTCAAGTTGTGTAAATGGTAAATAAAAAGAGAATACAACAAATCCCTTTCAACTTATATCCAATTGAATAGACTGCAAAGACAAGATATTTCATGTTCGCACTCAGAAACTTTGTTATTTTTTGCAAATATTCATGAACTTAGAATGTAATGGCAGCAACATATTGCAAAAAAGGCATTTTTACCAGTGTGTTACATGGCCTTTCCTTTTAACAACACTCAGTAAAGGTTTGGGAACTGAGGAGACATTTTTGAAGTGGAATTCTTTCCCATTCTTGCTTGATGTACAGCTTAAGTTGTTCAACAGTCTCCTGCCTCATATTTTAGCCTTCATACATTTTCAATGTCTAGACTACACAGACCAGTCTAGTACCCGCACTCTTTTACTATGAAGCCACGCTGTTGTCTTGCTGAAATAAGCAGGGGCGTCCATGATAACAACATATGTTGCTCCAAAAGCTGCATGTACCTTTCAGCATTAATGGTGCCTTCACAGATGTGTAAGTTACCCATGCCTTGGCCACTAATACACCCCCCATACCATCACACATGCTGCCTTTTAAACTTTGCGCCTAGAACAGCTCGAATGTTTCTTGTCCTCTTTAGTTCCGGAGGACACGACGTCCACAGTTTCCCCAAAAAATTTGAAATGTGGACTCGTCAGACCACAGAACACTTTTCCACTTTGCATCAGTCCATCTTAGATGAGCTCGGGCCCAGCAAAGCCGGCGGCGTTTCCGGGTGTTGTTGATAAATGGCTTTGGCTGTGCATAGTACAATTTCAACTTGCACTTACAGATGTAGCGACCGACTGTAGTTACTGACAGTGGTTTTCTGAAGTGTTCCTGAGCCCATGTGGTGATATCCTTTACACACTGATGTATAATATAAATGTATGACATAAATACATTTTTTTAAATTATATATATATACATATATATTTATATATGTACATATATCAATTATATATAAAATATATATATATATGTATTTTATATAGAAAAATATATATTGATAAAAATACATAAAAAATGTTTATGTAGATTTTACATAAAAATTATATGTACATATATAAATTATATATAAAATATTTTATATATATATATATGTATTTTATATAGAAAAATATATATTATAAAAATACATAAAAAATGTTTATGTATATATATATGTACATATATAAATTATATATAAAATATTTATATATATATATATATATATATGTATTTTATATAGAAAAATATATATTATAAAAATACATAAAAAAATGTTTATGTATATTTTACATAAAAATTATATGTACATATATAAATTATATATAAAATATTTATATATATATAATATATATATATATATATATGTATTTTATATAGAAAAATATATATTATAAAAATACATAAAAAATGTTTATATATACATATATATGTACATATATAAATTATATATAAAATATTTAATATATATATGTATATATGTATTTTATATAGAAAAATATATATTATAAAAATACATAAAAAATGTTTATGTATATTTTATATAAAAATTATATCTAATGACCACGTTTTTTACGCCTTATAATCCGGTGCACCTTCTGCATGAAAATAGATTTAAATACAATCGCTCATCATCCTGTGCACCCTATGGTCTGAAAAAAATGGTACTTTATTAGTAGTATAATATAGAATGTTGGTGCAGATTATTATGACTTATGTGAGCTTCTCCTGAGAAAGAAGACATGTTTTTGCAATCTGTAAACACAACATGTAGACGAAAGTACAATAGCTAAACAGCTAATGAGTCTATAATGAACGGTGCTAAGTGAAAAGGCTGCTTTGTGTTCATTACGGCGTAAAAAGCCACAGCTCCTTCCCACATTTGCACCTTTCTCCCTCTTACACGCCATTCTCTCTCCGCCTTTCACTCTTCGCTGCCGCCGTTAACTTAAGGCCGCCGTGAATAACGCCCACGCGCGTGAACGCCGTGTGACAACAAATCAAGGTTAAACCGCCCACCACAACAAAGCGTGTGTCCGGCGGCACACGACCTGGCGTGAAACGTCGTGCGTCAATCGCGGGCGACGTCTGCTAAAATGCATCCTTGATGTTAAAAAGAGTGACTGGAAGGGAATAGTCTGGTATTGACAGAGAGAGAGAGGCAACGCAGCGGGCAGTCACACACTCTGTTCCGCTTCACTGCAACATGGGAGGGACGCCAGCACACACACACACACACACACACACACACACACACACACACACAGATGTAAAACACACACACGTGCATAGACAAGCAGGAATACATTTGCAAATATGCACACTTTCTCTTTTACCCTTCTACACACACACACACACACACACACACACACACACACACACACACACACACACACACACACACACACACACACACACACACACACCACACACACACACACACATTCTTGTATTTCTTACTTTCTTGAGACGTGAGAAAAATGCCTCCCTCTTTAGGACCACCCTTTCTAGATATATAAAGAAGTGTGTTTACAACATTATTAATATATAAATACTATGCAAACATAAAAAAAACTTGTTGTGAAAAATGAGTTAGAATTTCACAGGAAAAAGGTCACAATTTCACAAGAAAAACTTTAGAATTTGGGCAGTATTATAATAAAAGTCGTCATTTTACGCAACACAAGTCAAAATTTGACAAGAAAAACTGAACATGGGTGCAATGTTACGATAAAAGGTGGAATTTTACTCAATAACAGTCACAATTTTACAAGAAAAAGATTAAAAATGTTGGCAATTTTATGAAAAGTCTTAATTTTACTTGACAAAAGTCATAATTTTATAAGAAAACTGACATTTTGGCAATATTGTAATAATAATCCGAAGTTTAATCTGCAAAATTTTACCCCCAACATTTCACAACAACAAAAAAATTGGCAATATTATGATTGATGTCAGAATTTTCTATGACAAATGTCTCCATGTTGGATGAAAAGTAATAATTTTACATTAAAAAAGTAATAATTTTACAAAAAAATATTGCAATATTACAGAAACAACAAGAATATGAGAAACTTCCCAATTTTTGTAAGAAAAAAATGTTGGCAATATTGTAATAATCCGAATTTTACTCTGCAAAAAATTTCACTATTTTACAAGAACAACAAAAAAATCGGCAATATTGTAATAAGTCTGAATTTTGTATGACAAATGTCACCATTTTGCATTCAAAAGTTTTTACGTTAAAAAATAATTATTTTATGAGAAAACATTGCAATACAGAAACAAAGAATTGTTTCCAATTTTATAAGAAAAAAGTCGACACATTGTGAGAAAAAGTCTGTTTAGTTAAGTTTTATTAAAACATTTTTTTTGTATTTGGTTTTTATTATTCATTATTTACTTCAAGTTACTTACAGTATGTCTCTGTATACATATTTTTTTATTTAAAAAAATATATTGTGGCTTAAGGGGGGCGCATTTCAGTTTCTTACGCACACATGTTATTTCATATGTTGACCGCACAGTCAATCAATTAGAAAAATCCCTCCTTTTTGGGAGCACCCTCATGTTGATAGATATCACCACAAATGAGACATTGTCTATTAGATGCAATGTTATTGGACCATCATTTATGTCATCACTTCTTCACACCTCCTCATATGGAAGATACTTTTCCTCCTTCATGTCTCAAGAAGGGTTGAAATATAAGAACACACACACACAGATGTAAAACACACACAAGTGCATAGACAAGCAAATATGCACACTTTCTTTTTTACCCTTCTAGACACACACACACACACACACACACACACACACACACACACACACACACACACACACATTCTCGTATTTGTTACTTTCTTGAGACGTGAGAAAAATGCCTCCCTCTTTAGGACCACCCTGCCTGGATATATAAAGAAGTGTGTTTACAACATTATTAATATATACATACTATGCAAACATAAATAAACTTGTTGTGAAAAATGAGTTAGAATTTCACAGGAAAAAGGTCACAATTTCACAAGAAAAACTTTAGAATTTGGGCAGTATTATAATAAAAGTCATCATTTTACGCAACGCAAGTCAAAATTTGACAAGAAAAACTGAACATGGGTGCGATGTTATGATAAAAGGTGGAATTTTACTCAATAACAGTCACAATTTTACAAGAAAAAGATTAAAAATGTTGGCAATTTTATGAAAAGTCGTAATTTTATGTGACAAAAGTCAGAATTTTATAAGAAAACTAACATTTTGGCAATATTGTAATAATAATCAGAATTTTGCTCTGCAAAATTTTACCCCCAAAATTTCGCAACAAGAAAAAAATTGCCAATATTATGATTGATGTCAGAATTTTCTATGACAAATGTCTCCATGTTGGATGAAAAGTAATAATTTTACATTATAAAAGTAATAATTTTACAAAAAAATATTGCAATATTACAGAAACAACAAGAATATGAGAAATTTCCCAATTTTTGTAAGAAAAAATGTTGGCAATATTATAATAATCCAAATTTTACTCTGCAAAAAATTTCACTATTTTACAAGAACAAAAAAATCGGCAATATTGTAATAAATCTGAATTTTGCATGACAAATGTCACCATTTTGCATTCAAAAGTTTTTACATTAAAAAATAATAATTTTATGAGAAAACATTGCAATACAGAACGAAGAATTCTTTCCAATTTTATAAGAAAAAAGTCAACACATTGTGTTTAGTTATAAGTTTTAGTTAAAATGTTTTTTTTTTGTATTAGGTTTCTAATATTCATTATTTACTTCAAGTTACTTACAGTATGTCCCTGTATACATATTTATTAATTTAAAAAAAAAATGTTTTGGCTGAAGGGGGGCGCATTTCAGTTTCTAACACACACATGTTATTTCATATGTTGACCGCACAGTCAAATCAATTAGAAAAATCCTTCCTTTTTGGGAGCACCCTCATGTTTATGGATTGTCTATTAGATACAATCTTATTAGGACCATGATTTATGTCATCACTTGTTCACACCTCCTCATATGGAAGATACTTTTCCTTCTTCTTGTCTCAGGAAGAGTAGAAATATAAGAACACACACACACACACAGACACACACACACACACAGATGTAAAACACACACAAGTGCATAGACAAGCAGGAATACATTTGCAAATATGCACACTTTCTTTTTTACGCTTCTACACACACACACACACACACACACACACACACACACACACACACGCGCACACACACACACACAGTGCAGCAGGTGAGGGTGTCAGCACATCACAGCGCTGCCATTTCTCAGTGTCTTGCTCAGGGAGAAGCGCTCTGACATTTTATCTTCAGCACTGTGCAGAAATCAGCAGCTTGTAATGGCGGCCGGACTGTCACTCCTTCTCTCTCCTCACACGCCACACGTCTCCCGCTCTCCCGCACTGATCTCACCATATTATCTCCCCTCATTAGCATAACCTAATCACTTTTGTCGAATTGGCTTTTAATTGCAAAAAGCAAGCTTGGTTGAAGCTTGTAGCGCTTTTTTTTTTTTTTTAAACGGCAAAGTAAAAGCAAGGTGAAAGTGAAAACACTGTTTAACACGCTAAAAATGACTTTTCCCACTGACAGATGAAAGGATGCTGGGCAGTTTGTTGTGGTACTTTTCACCTCCAAAACCAGCACAACATGCAGATGTTCTTCTAAGAACTAGGAAATTGCTATTTTGGTCGAAGTTTCATCTGAATGCTGAAGAGCAAAAGCCAAATTGAAATACCTGACACTGAGGTGTATACCTGCTAAATTAGCTAAAACAGATAGCATGCTAAAATGCAAAAAAAAATATTAGCATAATGACAGCTTAAATGCATAAGTCAAGTAACAAAAACTATGAGCAAAATGAGCTAAAAATACTGCCATATACTACAGTGCTTCGCTAACATGTTAGCATTAGTGAAATACCTAAAACTGAGGTGTATACCTGCTAAATTAACTAAAAAGGCTACCATGCTAAAATGCTAAGTATAGTAGCATAATGACATTAAATGCATCAAGTCAATTAACAGCAACTATGAACAAAATGAGCTAAAAAAATACTAACATATACTACAGTACTATGCTAACAGGTTAGCATTAGTGAAATACCTGACCTGCTAAATTAGCTATAAAAAAAACCCACCATACTAAAATGCTAAAAAATAGTAGCATAATGACATATTAAATGCATCAAGTCAATTAACAAAAACTATGAACAAAATGAGCTAAGAATACTAGCATATACTACAGCGCTTAGTTACCATGTTAGCATTAGTGAAATACCTGACACTGAGGTCTATACCTGCTAAATTAGCTAAAAAAAAAAAAACATGCTAAAATGCTAAAAAATACTAGCATAATGACAGATTAAATGCATAAGTCAAGTAACGAAAACTATGAGCAAAATGAGCTAAAAATATTATCATATACTACAGTGCTTCGCTAACATGTTAGCATTAGTGACATACTTGAAACTGAGGTGTATACCTGCTAAATTAGCTTAAAAAAACAAACATTGTAAAATGCTAAAAATAGTAGCATAATGACTTAATAAATGCATCAAGTCACTTAACAACAACTATGAGCAAAATGAGCTAAAAATACTAGCGCATACTACAGTACTATGCTAACATTTTGGCATTAGTGAAATACCTAAAACTGAGGTATACACCTGCTAAATTAGCTAAAAAAAACTACCATGCTAAAATGCTAAAAATAGTAGCATAATGACAGGTTAAATGCATCAAGTCAATTAACAACAACTATGAGCAAAATGAGCTAAAAATACTAGCACATACTACAGCACTTAGCTACCATGTTAGCATTAGTGAAATACCTGACACTGAGGTCCATACCTGCTAAATTAGCTTAAAAAAAAAAAGGTACCATGCTAAAATGCTAAAAAAATAGTAACATGACAGGTTAAATGCATCAAGTCAAGTAACAAAAACTATGAACAAAATGAGCTAAAAATACTAACATATACTACAGTACTATACTAAAATGTTAGCATTAGTGAAATACCTGACACTGAGGTGTATACCTGCTAAATTAGCTAAAAAAAAACACCATGCTAAAATGCTAAAAAATAGTAGCATAATGACATAATAAATGCATCAAGTTAATTAACAAAAACTATGAACAAAATGAGCTAAAAATACTAGCATATACTACAGCACTTAGGTACCATGTTAGCATTAGTGAAATACCTGAGACTGAGGTCTATACCTGCTAAATTAGCTAAAAAAAAACAAACATGCTAAAATGCTAAAAAATACTAGCATAATGACAGATTAAATGCATAAGTCAAGTAACGAAAACTATGAGCAAAATGAGCTAAAAATACTATCATATACTATAGTACTTTGCTAACATGTTAGCATTAGTGAAATACCTGAAACTGAGGTGTATACCTGCTGATTTAGCTAAAAAAGCTACCATGCTAAAATGCTAAAAATAGTAGCATCATGACATTAAATGCATCAAGTCACTTAACAGCAACTAAAAACAAAATGAGCTAAAAAATACTAACATATACTACAGTACTATGCTAACAGGTTAGCATTAGTGAAATACCTGACACTGAGGTGTATACCTGCTAAATTAGCTAAAAAAAAACTACCATGCTAAAATGCTAAAAAATAGTAGCATAATTACATATTAAATGCATAAAGTCAATTAACAAAAACTTATGAACAAAATGAGCTAAAAATACTAGCATATACTACAGCACTTAGCTACCATGTTAGCATTAGTGAAATACCTGACACTGGTTTATACCTGCTGCCGCTAGGTGACATCATACGCAAATACGGTGTTAGCTTTCACTGTTATGCGATGACACCCAACTCTACATGCCCCTAAAGCTGACCAACACGCCGGATTGTAGTCAGCTGGAGGCGTGTCTTAATTAATGGATGTCCGGTAACTTTTTGCAACTTAATTCCCAAAAAACGCAAATGCTGATTATCGGTCCTGCTAGACACCGACCTCTATTTAAAAATACAACTTTAACATTTGACAACCAAACAATTAAACAAGGCGACTCGGTAAAGAATCTGGGTATTATCTTCGACCCAACTAAAAAATAGTAACATAATGACAGGTTAAATGCATCAAGTCAATTAACAACAACTAAGAGCAAAATGAGCTAAAAATAGCAACATAATGGCAGATTAAAGGCTGCTAGGTAGTTTGCTGTGGTAATTTTCACCTCCAAAAACAAGAACAATACACAGTATATTATGTTCTTCAGAGAATTTGGAAAATGCACTTTTGGTAGAAATTTGGTCTGAAGGCTAAAGAGCCAAAGCTGAATTGACATGCTAACAGTTAGCACACTGCCCAGATTGCGCCAGGTAACAACACATATGAGCAAAATATGCTAAAAACACAATCGTAAACTACAGTACTATTTACATAGTGAAATACCTGGCACTCAGGTGTATACATACTAAAATGGGTACTCTGTGTACAGTACATGCAATACTGTGTGTACATACAGTATGCATGTACTGTACACGGTATGCATGAACTTTAATTGAATTGAATTGAATTACATTTATATAGCGCTTTTTCTCAAGTGACTCAAAGCGCTTTACATAGTGATACCCAATATCTAAGTTACATTTAAACCAGTGTGGGTGGCACTAGGAGCAGGTGGGTAAAGTGTCTTGCCCAAGGACACAACGGCAGTGACTAGGATGACACAAGCGGGAATCGAACCTGCAACCCTCAAGTTGCTGGCACGGCCACTCTACCAACCGAGCTATGCATATACATACAGTATATGCATGTAGAGTACACAGTATATGCATGTAAAGTACACAGTATATGCATGTAGAGTAGAGCATGTAGTTGACAATGATGAAGAGTAGAGCATGTAGTTGACAATGATGAAGAGCAGAGTAGCAGCATGTTTACATTAGCCCAGCCCTCTAAATAGAGTCCATGATGTGGTCTTGCAAGCACATGTGTTTGCAGCCGCCCACCAAACTTTCCCCAAAGTTGCAGTGCGGGCCAGCAGCCCACTCCAGGACTCCACAAGAGTACATGCCCACAGGGAAGGAGACATGATTCAAGTGGAAATATGTGGGAAGTGTGGAGGCCAAATCTCAAACTTAAACTAAGCCCATTTCATTAATGTGACATTAGCATTTGTAATGAGAATGGTGGGGAAAGAAACCCTGGGGACATCTTTGTACCCGCGCACACACACACACACATATATATATATATATAGACAGACAGACACGCACACACACAAACACACACACACACACACAGATTGAGCAATATCAGGCAATTATTGACGTCCATATTACAGCAGAATTGGACAAAGATGTTGCATTTGTGTGGGTTTGATGAAGAAACATCACAGTTGGGTGTGGAGAAACTAGCTGGGACTGACAGCCAGAGGTGGGTAGAGTAGCCAGAAATTGTACTCAAGTAAGAGTACTGTTACTTTACAGATTTATTACTCAAGTAAAAGTAAGGAGTAGGCACCCAAATATTTACTTGAGTAAAAGTAAAAAGTATGTTGTAAAACAACTACTCAAGTACTGAGTAACTGATGAGTAACCTGTTGTTTTAATGATGACGGCAACTAGTAATGCACAAAAACATAAAAATAGCAATGAACAAATTCAGAGTCAGGAATATCTCTTAAGCAACTAAAACAATAATATCAAATATATATTTGGTTATACACTGTATTGAAAAAAAAAATTGAAAACAAATTTTACATTTGCAACCTCATTATACTATTGGCTAAGTTTTATATTCATAAATGTAAGATTCTCAACACCAGACCTGTTTTTTGTGCCTTTAAAAAAGATTTAGAACTCTACATTACAACACTCTACCTCTAACAACCAAAAAGTTGTGAAAACGATGATGCTGTGTTCCAAATTTAAGTTATTTACTGAGATGGAGTGAGCCTATGGCTTTGCACTTTCTTTATTTTATATATATATATATATATTTTTTTGGCATTTTATTTTAGTTCCTTTGAAATTACAACCCCCTGGCGCTGTTTTGTATGGTTTTTATACTGTTTTGTACTGTTTTTTGTACTTTTATTATTACTCTCAACTGTTTGTAAATGTTGAAATTTATAAATAAAGGTTTATATAAAAAAAAAAGTGCAGTTAATCATGTGACCGCTTGGCTCTGTTTGATTGGTGAAACGGAGTCAAACGTCACGAGCGACTGCATTTTATTGGTGAAACGCAGGCATGTGATAGATCCTACTTTGAAAGTCTGTCTGACAAACCAAAACCAACAAAGCGTTCATTAACAGATCGATAAAAATCAGTAGCGAGTAGCGAGCTGAATGTAGATAAATGGAGAAATGGTAAAAGTAGCGTTTCTTCTCTATAAATATACTCAAGTATGTTGCATTAAAACTACTCTTAGAAGTACAATTTATCCCAAAAGTAGCGTTTCTTCTCTATAAATATACTCAAGTATGTTGCATTAAAACTACTCTTAGAAGTACAATTTATCCCAAAAGTAGCGTTTCTTCTCTATAAATATACTCAAGTATGTTGCATTAAAACTACTCTTAGAAGTACAATTTATCCCAAAAGTAGCGTTTCTTCTCTATAAATATACTCAAGTATGTTGCATTAAAACTACTCTTAGAAGTACAATTTATCCCAAAAGTAGCGTTTCTTCTCTATAAATATACTCAAGTATGTTGCATTAAAACTACTCTTCGAAGTACAATTTATCCCAAAAGTAGTGTTTCTTCTCTATAAATATACTCAAGTATGTTGCATTAAAACTACTCTTAGAAGTACAATTTATCCCAAAAGTAGCGTTTCTTCTCTATAAATATACTCAAGTATGTTGCATTAAAACTACTCTTAGAAGTACCATTTATCCCAAAATTAGCGTTTCTTCTCTATAAATATACTCAAGTATGTTGCATTAAAACTACTCTTAGAAGTAAAATTTATCCCAAAAGTAGCGTTTCTTCTCTATAAATATACTCAAGTATGTTGCATTAAAACTACTCTTCGAAGTACAATTTATCCCAAAAGTAGTGTTTCTTCTCTATAAATATACTCAAGTATGTTGCATTAAAACTACTCTTAGAAGTACAATTTATCCCAAAAGTAGCATTTCTTCTCTATAAATATACTCAAGTATGTTGCAATAAAACTACTCTTAGAAGTCCAATTTATCCCAACAGTATCGTTTCTTCTCTATAAATATACTCAAGTATGTTGCATTAAAACTACTCTTAGAAGTACAATTTATCCCAAAAGTAGCGTTTCTTCTCTATAAATATACTCAAGTATGTTACATTAAAACTACTCCTAGAATTACAATTTATCCAAAAAGTAATGTTTCTTCTCAATAAATATACTCAAGTATGTTGCGATAAAACTACTCTTAGAAGTATAATTTATCCCAAAAGTAGCGTTTCTTCTCTATAAATATACTCAAGTATGTTGCATTAAAACTACTCTTAGAAGTACAATTTATCCCAAAAGTAGCGTTTCTTCTCTATAAATATACTCAAGTATGTTGCATTAAAACTACTCTTCGAAGTACAATTTATCCCAAAAGTAGTGTTTCTTCTCTATAAATATACTCAAGTATGTTGCATTAAAACTACTCTTAGAAGTACAATTTATCCCAAAAGTAGTGTTTCTTCTCTATAAATATACTCAAGTATGTTGCAATAAAACTACTCTTAGAAGTCCAATTTATCCCAACAGTATCGTTTCTTCTCTATAAATATACTCAAGTATGTTGCATTAAAACTACTCTTAGAAGTACAATTTATCCCAAAAGTAGCGTTTCTTCTCTATAAATATACTCAAGTATGTTACATTAAAACTACTCCTAGAAGTACAATTTATCCAAAAAGTAATGTTTCTTCTCAATAAATATACTCAAGTATGTTGCGATAAAACTACTCTTAGAAGTATAATTCATCCCAAAAGTAGCGTTTCTTCTCTATAAATATACTCAAGTATGTTGCATTAAAACTACTCTTAGAAGTACAATTTATCCCAAAAGTAGCGTTTCTTCTCTATAAATATACTCAAGTATGTTGCATTAAAACTACTCTTAGAAGTATAATTTATCCCAAAAGTAGCGTTTCTTCTCTATAAATATACTCAAGTATGTTGCATTAAAACTACTCTTAGAAGTACAATTTATCCCAAAAGTAGCGTTTCTTCTCTATAAATATACTCAAGTATGTTGCATTAAAACTACTCTTAGAAGTACAATTGATCCCAAAAGTAGCGTTTCTTCTCTATAAATATACTCAAGTATGTTGCATTAAAACTACTCTTAGAAGTATAATTTATCCCAAAAGTAGCGTTTGTTCTCTATAAATATACTCAAGTATGTTGCATTAAAACTACTCTTAGAAGTACAATTTATCCCAAAAGTAGCATTTCTTCTCTATAAATATACTCAAGTATGTTGCAATAAAACTACTCTTAGAAGTCCAATTTATCCCAAAAGTAGCATTTCTTCTCTATAAATATACTCAAGTATGTTGCATTAAAACTACTCTTAGAAGTATAATTTATCCCAAAAGTAGCGTTTCTTCTCTATAAATATACTCAAGTATGTTGCAATAAAACTACTCTTAGAAGTCCAATTTATCCCAAAAGTAGCATTTCTTCTCTATAAATATACTCAAGTATGTTGCATTAAAACTACTCTTAGAAGTATAATTTATCCCAAAAGTAGCGTTTCTTCTCTATAAATATACTCAAGTATTGTTGCATTAAAACTACTCTTAGAAGTATAATTTATCCCAAAAGTAGCGTTTCTTCTCTATAAATATACTCAAGTATGTTGCATTAAAACTCTTAGAAGTACAATTTATCCCAAAAGTAGCGTTTCGTCTCTATAAATATACTCAAGTATGTTGCATTAAAACTACTCTTAGAAGTACAATTTATCCCAAAAGTAGCATTTCTTCTCTATAAATATACTCAAGTATGTTGCATTAAAACTACTCTTAGAAGTACAATTTATCCCAAAAGTAGCGTTTCTTCTCTATAAATATACTCAAGTATGTTGCAATAAAACTACTCTTAGAAGTACAATTTATCCCAAAAGTAGCGTTTCTTCTCTATAAATATACTCAAGTATGTTGCATTAAAACTACTCTTAGAAGTACAATTTATCCCAAAAGTAGCGTTTCTTCTCTATAAATATACTCAAGTATGTTGCATTAAAACTACTCTTAGAAGTACAATTTATCCCAAAAGTAGCATTTCTTCTCTATAAATATACTCAAGTATGTTGCAATAAAACTACTCTTAGAAGTACAATTTATCCCAAAAGTAGCGTTTCTTCTCTATAAATATACTCAAGTATGTTGCAATAAAACTACTCTTAGAAGTACAATTTATCCCAAAAGTAGCGTTTCTTCTCTATAAATATACTCAAGTATGTTACATTAAAACTACTCTTAGAAGTACAATTGATCCCAAAAGTAGCGTTTCTTCTCTATAAATATACTCAAGTATGTTGCATTAAAACTACTCTTAGAAGTACAATTTATCCCAAAAGTAGCGTTTGTTCTCTATAAATATACTCAAGTATGTTGCATTAAAACTACTCTTAGAAGTACAATTTATCCCAAAAGTAGCGTTTCTTCTCTATAAATATACTCAAGTATGTTGCATTAAAACTACTCTTAGAAGTACAATTTATCCCAAAAGTATCGTTTCTTCTCTATAAATATACTCAAGTATGTTGCAATAAAACTACTCTTAGAAGTACAATTTATCCCAAAAGTAGCGTTTCTTCTCTATAAATATACTCAAGTATGTTGCATTAAAACTACTCTTAGAAGTATAATTTATCCCAAAAGTTACTCAAGTAGATGTAACGAAGACACAAGTCGCACCATAACGATCAACATTAAGCTACAGTAGCATAAGAGGCCTAACTGTTCATTAAACACAAAGCAGAGGTGTTATTTGACAGTGCACAGACTTCATATCATGGTGGATTATGTCTTGTAATGTCCAGTGTTATTATGTATTTTACTATATACCACGTTTGTATTTCCTGTATTGTATTATTACTTTGAACTGTCTTACATTTTATTTCTTATCCTGTATAGAATCTTTCAGTGCCCTGCAAAGCACTATACCAAATAATGTGTATTATCATTATTATGTACACACTTCTTGAGCGTACCACACACAGTTTTAAGATGTCAACAAGTCGGTCGTCGGGTTTTACACTATACCAGTACTATATAGGTAGTACTTTGATTCCTTCAGGAGAGTTCCTTCAGGAAAATAAAAATAAAAACTAGTATAGTATTGCGGTACTAATAAATAAAAAAAAACGGTACTATAGTTTGAAAAGTACCCATTCCCCATTTATTTATTTTAACGGGCATGACGGCGCGTCATGACATTGCTGGTTTTACGAGCAGAGGAGCATGTACGGCAGGGCACACACACAGAGTACTTACAAGCAGACACAGTACGTACACAGAAAAGGAAGGATGGACGCATATTGGTGTAAAAAGTCAAGATAAAGGTGAAGTTATAACACTGAAACACCCTCAGGAAGAGCTGCTTTAAAGGCCTACTGAAATGAGATGTTCTTATTTAAACGGGGATAGCAGGTCCATTCTACTTGATCATTTTGCGATATTTTCATATTTTTGCCGAAAGGATTTAGTAGAGAACATCCACGATAAAGTTCACAACTGGAGAAAAGCCCCGCCTCTACCGGAAGTCGCAGACGATGACCTCACATATTGATGACTCCTCACATATTCACATTGATTTTAATGGGAGCCTCCAACAAAAACACCTATTCGGACCGAGAAAACGACAATTTCCTCATTAATTTGAGCGAGG
>NC_084635.1:40530766-40553266 GCF_033978795.1 Nerophis ophidion | reverse complement strand
TTGCCATCCAAGCAACGTTATCATGGACGCCTCTGCTTATTTCAGCAAGACAATGCCAAGCCACGTGTTACAACAGCGTGGCTTTGTAGTGAAAGAGTGCGGGTACTAGACTGGCCTGCCTGTAGTCCAGACATTGAAAATGTGTGAAGGCTAAAATATGAGGCAGGAGACTGTTGAACAACTTAAGCTGTACATCAAGCAAGAATGGGAAAGAATTCCACTTCAAAAATGTGTCTCCTCAGTTCCCAAACCTTTACTGAGTGTTGTTAAAAGGAAAGGCCATGTAACACACTGGTAAAAATGCCAACTTTTTAGCAATGTGTTGCTGCCATCCAATTCTAAGTTAATGATTATTTGCAAAAACAAAGTTTCTCAGTGTGAACATGAAATATCTTGTTATGCAGTCTATTAGAATTGAATATAAGTCGAACAGGATTTGCAAATCATTGTATCCATCCCTGCGTGGAGATGGCGACTTGTCCAGGGTGCACCCCGCCTTCCATGGATGGATGGATTGTATCCGCGCAAAATATAAAACATTCTCATGCATTTAAATCCATCCATCCGTTTTCTACCGCACCTGTTCAAGAAGTCACATTAATAGTAAGAAGTATTGCGGGGTCGTTCTCCCAGGAAGGAAGACGGACTACTCCGGGACATGGCATTTAGGTAAAAACATGATTTAATCTAAACTAAAAAAATATACAAACAAAAATCGCTCGCAGTGGAGGCACAACTTTGGCTAAGGAACAAAGCTAACGCATAAACAGACTATGAACATAAATCAAAACTTACTTGGCATGACATGAAGCACGAAACTATGGCAAGGCATGAAACAAGTCAGCACAGAGCAAGAAAAGATCACATTGATGCCAGGGCGACTGACTGGCAAAGACAAGCTTAAATACTGCCTCTGATTGCTCGGGAAGCAGGTGAGCGGGGATTTTGTCCACCAGAGACAGGTGGACAGAATGAGTAACCAAGGAAACCAGACAAGGGAGTGGAAAAAACAGGAACTTAAAGAGTCCAAAACCCAAACAGCACATGGCCAAACAAAAACATGATCAACAGACATGACATTTTATTTATTATTGGTTAGCTTCAGAATAACAATGTTATTAAAAAGAATAAAGAGACTTATTATACTCTAAAAATGTTGGTCTTACTTAAAAATGCACACATTTAGTTAAAAAATATGATATGGCTCTCACGGAAATACATTTTTGAAATATTTGGCTTTCATGGCTCTCTCAGCCAAAAAGGTTCCCGACCCCTGATCTAAAACATTCCACTTAAAAATGATATTGGCTGAAAATATAGCATATTTTGTGTTTTTTCTACCAAAAAAAATGGTTTTCTTTGACAAAAAGAGCATACAACTAAATTTTTTTTAATGTTATATTGACAGATAGACCTAATGTTGATCTAGAGATTTAAGCCTATAATAATAATAATAATACTGAATAATGACACATTTTTTATATTTTTTGAGGCCTGGATGTATAATTTTTATACATATATTGTATTGGTTTTTCAAATTTAAAAAAATGTCCAAATGGCCCCCGCTTGCTTTGATTTTTCAGTGTGCGGCCCTCAGTGAAGTGAAGTGAATTATATTTATATAGCGCTTTTCTCTAGTGACTCAAAGCGCTTTACATAGTGAAACCCAATATCTAAGTTACATTTTTTTTTTAAACCCATTTGGGTGGCACTGGGAGCAGGTGGGTAAAGTGTCTTGCCCAAGGACACAACGGCAGTGACTAGGATGACAGAAGCGGGAATCGAACCTGCAACCCTCAAGTTGCTGGCACGGCCGCTCTACCAACCGAGCTATGTGGAAAAAGTGGAAAAAGTTTGGACACCCCTGCTATAGTGGCATGAATAACATCCAACCTCTAAACCAGGGGTCGGGAACCTTTTTGGCTGAGAGAGCCATGAAAGCCAAATGTTTCAAAATGTATTTCTGTAAGAGCCATATAACATTTTTCAACATTGAATACAACTAAATTTGTGCATTTTTAAGTATGACCAACATTTCTAGAGTATAATAAGTCTCTTATTCTTTTTAACAACATTGTTATTCTAAAAGTTAACCAATAATAAATATAATACTTCGTACCATTAATGCGACATCTTGAACAGGTACTACAGACCCGTCAGCGATCCTGTTCTGTCTCCCTGTAATATTTGTCTGATCTTGAATGGGATTGTGCTGAAAATTGTAATTTTCCTGAAGGAACTCTCCTGACGGAATAAATAAAGTACTATCTAATCTAATCTAATCTAAGGTGCGGTAGTAAACGGATGGTTGGATTAAAATGCATGAGAATGTTTTATAATTTGAACGTTATTTTTGAAACTGTGATTACCAGCGAAGTTATTCATTACTTACCGTGTTAAGCAATGCCAGCTAAGATTTATCTGAGAGCCATAGGTTCCCTGCCCCTGGTTTATTCATTAGACACCTTTTTACCTGCACTCTGCCTCCCGCTGTTTCCCACATCTACAAAGCAATTAGCTACCGACTGCCACCTACTGATATGGAAGTGTATTACACGGTTACTCGGCATAGCTCGGTTAGAGTGGCCGTGCTAGCAACCTGAGGGTTCCGGGTTCGATTCCCGCTTCCGCCATCCTAGTCACTGCCGTTGTGTCCTGGGGCAAGACACTTTACACACCTGCTCCCAGTGCCACCCGCACTGGTTTAAATGTAACTTAGATATTGGGTGTCACTTTGTAAAGCGCTTTGAGTCACTAGAGAAAAGCGCTAAATAAATATAATTATCAAAAGAGCCACATCTGGCTCTAGAGCCATAGGTTCCCTACCCCTGTACTAAACATTGAATGACACACTTCATCTGAGGCTTGAGGGGGATTGTTAGATCCTAGTGGAGCTCCATCCATGCATGAATAGTCAGATGGAATGTTGTACTAAAATGATATTTGTGCCTGTGTGAATAATCTCCATTTTGAAAACTTTGCCAGCCTGGTGTGTCATGACGTGTGCATCAGAAAATGATCCTGACACTTGCGTCACTAATGATGTTCTGCATATGGCCATGCATGACCTGCATAATTGCTCTGCAGGTATAAATGTACGTCATGGAGAACATCACTCTGCTCTCCTGCGCTTTCTTTCACCTCTGCTTTTCCAGCCGGGATCATTCTCCTCTCCCCCGGGGCCAAAATGTAGAAGGCCATTTTGAAAAGTCCAGCTGTGCCGTTAAAAGAGCTGGGCTGTGTTGAACATCCACCGGAGGGAAAATGGTAGCAGGGCTCCATTTCCTCTGTCGCCACACTTCTCTGTGCTACTTGAAATGAAAAGTCATAATATTGGAGCCTCCATTGTTGGCAGAGTCAAGCTCGGCCTCGACATTGCTGCAACCACGCTGCCACAGGTGGACGCACGCACGCACGCACGCACGCACACACGCACACACACACAAACACACACAGGGCACAGTGCAACCTCCATTTACCAACACCTTTTCTGTATAGTGCTGCCATACTAATTAATCATATTCGGTACTATACCGCCTCTAAAAAGGCGCATCATATTGCTGGTTTTACGAGCAGAGGAGCATGTACGGCAGCGCACACACACAGAGTACTTACAAGCATACACAGTGTGTAGACAGAAAAGGGAGAATGGACGCATTTTGGTGTAAAAAGTCAAGATAAAGGTGAAGTTATAACTCTGAAACGCCCTCAGGAAGAGCTGCTTTAAGACATGGCTAGCTAGCTAGCGGCTAACGTCCATCCACAGTCGGCAGTGTTTTAGCTACTTCTAAATCGCTAATCCTGGTCCCCGTGGCGACAAGTTAAGTTTCGTTCAGGTATCATTATCACTGCAGGATGAGGAATAGCTAAACATGCTTCACTACACACTGTAGGAGGATACAATAGCTAAACCGCTAACAGCAAGCTCGCACCTTTAAAAGTAAACAAATGCCATGGGTGGGTCTACACCTGACATCCACTGTGATGATACCAAGTACAGGAGCGTATCGAGTCGATACTTCTATGATTACATCCATATTTTTTTATCATCCCAAAATATTTTAATTTTATTTCTTTAAAATTCATCTTTATAAATTCAGGAAATACTTGTGTGATATCATTTGCGACACAAACAGCCTTGCAGCGTGTTTACTTGTATGTGATATCACGTACGATACAAGCAGTCCTGCAGCGTATTTGTTTATGTGTGATATCATGTGCGATACAAGCAGTCCTGCAGGGTATTTGTTTATGTGTGATATCGTGTGCGATACAAACAGCCCTGCAGCAGGTTTACTTGTGTGTGATATCACGTACGATACAAGCAGTCCTGCAGCGGGTTAACTTATGTGTGATATCATGTGCGATACAACCAGTCCTGCAGCGGGTTTACTTGTGTGTGATATCACATAAGATACAAGCAGTCCTGCAGCGTATTTATTTATGTGTGATATCATGTGCTTTTCGAGCAGTCCTGCAGCGTATTTGTTTATGTGTGATATCATGTGCGATACAAGCAGTCCTGCAGCGTATTTGTTTATGTGTGATATCATGTGCGATACAAGCAGTCCTGCAGCGGGTTTACTTGTGTGTAATATCACGTACGATACAAGCAGTCCTGCAGCGGGTTTACTTGTGTGTGATATCACGTACGATACAAGCAGTCCTGCAGCGGGTTTACTTGTGTGTGATATCACGTACGATACAAGCAGTCCTGCTGCGGGTTTACTTGTGTGTGATATCACGTACGATACAAGCAGTCCTGCAGCGTATTTTATTTATGTGTGATATCATGTGCGATACAAGCAGTCCTGCAGCGGGTTTACTTGTGTGTAATATCACGTACGATACAAGCAGTCCTGCAGCGGGTTTACTTGTGTGTGATATCACGTACGATACAAGCAGTCCTGCTGCGGGTTTACTTGTGTGTGATATCACGTACGATACAAGCAGTCCTGCAGAGGGTTTACTTGTGTGTGATATCACGTACGATACAAGCAGTCCTGCAGCGTATTTTATTTATGTGTGATATCATGTGCGATACAAGCAGTCCTGCAGCGGGTTTACTTGTGTGTGATATCACGTACGATACAAGCAGCCCTGCAGCGGGTTTACTTGTGTGTGATATCACGTACGATACAAGCAGTCCTGCAGCGGGTTTACTTGTGTGTGTGATATCATGTGCGATACAAGCAGTCCTGCAGCGGGTTTACTTGTGTGTGACATCACGTACGATACAAGCAGTCCTGCAGCATATTTATTTATGTGTGATATCATGTGCGGTACAAGCAGTCCTGCAGCAGGTTTACTTGTGTGTGATATCACGTACGATACAAGCACTCCTGCAGCGGGTTTACTTGTGTGTGATATCACGTACGATACAAGCAGTCCTGCAGCGGGTTTACTTGTGTGTGATATCACGTACGATACAAGCAGTCCTGCAGCGGGTTTACTTGTGTGTGATATCACGTACGATACAAGCAGTCCTGCAGCGGGTTTACTTGTGTGCGATATCACGTACGATACAAGCAGTCCTGCAGCGGGTTTACTTGTGTGTGATATCACGTACGATACAAGCAGTCCTGCAGCGTATTTTCTTTATGTGTGATATCATGTGCGATCCAAGCAGTCCTGCAGCGGGTTTACGTGTGTGTGATATCACGTACGATACAAGCAGTCCTGCAGCGGGTTTACTTGTGTGTGATATCACGTACGATACAAGCAGTCCTGCAGCGGGTTTACTCGTGTGTGATATCATGTGCGACACATGCAGCCCTGCAGCGTGTTTTTACTCAGACAAGACACTTCACCCTTGCTCCTGATGGGTCCTGGTGAGCGCCTTGCATGGCAGCTCCCTCCATCAGTGTGTGAATGTGGAAAAACTGTCAAAGCGCTTTGGTCTCCTTACAAAGGGGTAGAAAAGTGCTACACAAGAACAACCATTTACCAAGCTTGTATTGATGTTTACATTGTTTCTTTTCAACAAATGACCAAGTTCAAGAAGCGGTTTGGTTTGTAAATGGAGGTTCCACTGAAACCAAATCTGCCTGAGCCTGTGGTTGGGTCCACAGGGACCAACCAAGACCATGTCTTAGGTCTGTGTGTTCACATAGTCTTACATTACACCAGGCTCAAGCATGAGTCATCCTGAGAAGACGCCAAGGGGGGTCTCACTGCACACACACACACACACATGTGTGTGTGTACACCTGCCACACACACGTTAGAATAAATCACAACACTAACTCAGCACACACAAGTGTGTGTGTGTGTGTGTGTGTGTGTGTGTGTGTGTGTGTGTGTGCACCTGACGTACACACAGGAATAGAAGCCAGGTTATGATGAGACAGCACATTGGGTGTTTTCAAGCACAGTTGCTGTGTGACACGCTCCAGTCCTCCTTTAAAGGAGAACATTATCACAAATTCAAAAGGGTTTAAAACAATAAAAATCAGTTCCCAGGGGCTTGTTTTATTTTTCGAAGTTTTTTTTTAAATGTTACACCTCCCGGAATATCCCTAAATAAAGCTTTAAAGTGCCTTATTTTGGAAACCACTCTCCATTTCCCTGTGACGTCATACAGTGCTGCCAATACAAACAACATGGCGGTTAGCACAGCAAGATATAGCAACATTAGCTCGGATTCAGACTCGGATTTCAGCGGCTTAAGCGATTCAACAGATTACGCATGTATTGAAACGGATGGTCGGAGTATGGAGGCAGATAGCGAAAACAAAATTGAAGAAGAAATTGAGCGAATAGCTACTGATGCTATTCGGCCATAGCGTGGGTGTACCTAATGAAGTGGCCCATAGCATGGCTGCCTTATTAGCATCGCCGGTAAAATGTGCGGACCAAACGATCAGGACTTTCGCATCTTGTTAAACTGGAGCAACTTAAATCCGTCGATTGGTAAGTGTTTGTTTCGCATTAAATGTGGGTATCTAGTTTCAAATGTACATACAGCTAGCGTAAATAGCATGTTAGCATCGATTAGTGTAGCATGTTAGCATCGATGAGCTGGCAGTCATGCCGTGACCAAATATGTCTGATTAGCACATAAGTCAACAACATCAACAAAACTCACCTTTGTGATTTCGTTGACTTAATCGTTGCAAATGCATCTGCAGGTTATCCACACATCTCTGTGCCATGTCTGTCTTAGCATCGCCGGTCAAATGTGGAGACACTCTGGTACATTCAATGGGGGTCTGGCGGCAGATTTCTTGCCAGTGGTGCAACTTGAATCCCTCCCTGTTAGTGTTGTTACACCCTCCGACAACACACCCACCAGGCATGATGTCTCCAAAGTTCCAAAAAATAGTCGAAAAAACGGAAAATAACAGAGCTGAGACCCGGTGTTTGTAATGTGTTGAAAATGAATATGGCGGGTGTGTTACCTCGGTGACGTCCCGTTCTGACGTCATCGCTAAAAGACCTATAAACAGAAAGCCGTTTAATTTGCCAAAATTCACCCATTTAGAGTTCGGAAATTGGTTAAAAAAGTACATGGTCTTTTTTCTGCAACATCAAGGTATATATTGACGCTTGCATAGGTCTGCTGATAATGTTCCCCTTCAAGAGCCGGCGTTGTGAAAGAAGACAAAAGTCCTCCGAGGACAGACAAACAAGTCACAACAAGGCGGGAAGAAAGCGGTGTGGGTGGTTGGGAGAGGAAGCTGCTAACTCGGTGGATTGCAGGATTTCTCCATCTACATCTACATCTACATCTACATGTATGACCTACATAATACTCAGACAAAAAGCCTTTTAAGAAGACAAAAAAAGGTCCATCACCTGGGTACTTGACACATGGGACTTGTTAGCATGATACAATGCTAACATGCTAACTTTTTAAGGCAATTTGACTACCAAGTCCTATAATTTGGTACTTCACACAAGTCAGCATGCTAACTTTAGCGCAACAGTATGCTAACATATCACATCATCAGTCATACAACTTGACACATGTTCATTGTTAGCATGCTAACATTAGCGCGATAGAATGCCAACATGCTACATTTTAAGGCAATTTTGCAACCAACACTTAAAAGTCCTATAATTGGGTACTTAAACATGCTAGCTGTCAGCATGCTGACTTAAGCACGACAGTATGCCAACATATCATATCATCAGTCATACTACTTGACACATGTTCATTGTTGGCATGCTAATGTTAGCAAGATGGAATGCTACATGCTTACTTTTTAAGAACAATTTTGCAACCAAACACCTGAGAGTCCTATAATTTGGTACTTGACACGTGCTAACTGTCAGCATGCTAACTTTAGCGCAACAGTATGCTAACATATCACATCATCAGTCATACTACTTGACACATGTTCACTGTTAGCATGCTAACATTAGCGCGATAGAATGCCAACATGCTAAATTGTACGGCAATTTTGCAACCAACACTTAAAAGTCCTATTATTGGGTACTTAAACATGCTAGCTTTCAGCATGCTAACTTAAGCACGACAGTATGCTAACATATCACATCATCAGTCATACTACTTGACACATGTTCATTGTTGGCATGCTAACGTTAGCAAGATGGAATGCTACATGCTAACTTTTTAAGGCAATTTCGCAACCAAACATCTGAGAGTCCTATAATTTGGTAAATGACATGTGCTAACTGTCAGCATGCTAACTTTAGCTCGACAGTATGCTAACGTATCCCATCATCAGTCATACAACTTGACACATGTTCACTGTTAGCATGCTAACATTAGCGTGATAGAACGCTAACATGCTGACTTTTTAGGGCAATTTTGCAACTAAACGCCTGAGAGTCCTATAGTTGGGTACTTAAACATGCTAACTGTCAGCATGCTAACTTAAGCATGACAATATGCTAACATATCACATCATCAGTCATACAACTTGACACATGTTCATTGTTGGCATGCTAACGTTACCAAGATGGAATGCTACATGCTAACTTTTTAAGGCAATTTTGCAACCAAACACCTGAGAGTCCTATAATTTGGTACTTGACACGTGCTAACTGTCAGCATGCTAACTTTAGCGCAACAGTATGCTAACATATCACATCATCAGTCATACTACTTGACACATGTTCATTGTTAGCATGCTAACATTAGCGTGATAGAATGCTAACATTGTGACTTTTTAGGGCAATTTTGCAACTAAACGCCTGAGAGTCCTATAGTTGGGTACTTAAACATGCTAACTGTCAGCATGCTAACTTAAGCACGACAATATGCTAACATATCACATCATCAGTCATACAACTTGACACATGTTCATTGTTGGCATGCCAACATTAGTAAGATAGAATGCTGCATGCTAACTTTTTAAGTCAATTTTGCAACCAAACACCTGAGAGTCCTATAATTTGGTACATGACACGTGCTAACTGTCAGCATGCTAACTTTAGCGCAACAGTATGCTAACATATCCCATTACTAGTCATACTACTTGACACATGCTCACTGTAAGCATGCTAACATTAGCGTGATGGAATGCTAACATGCTAACTTTTAAGTCAATTTTGCAACCAAACACCGGAGAGTCCTATAATTTGGTACATGGCACGTGGTAACTGTCAGCATGCTAACTTTAGCGCGACAGTATGCTAACATATCACATCATCAGTCATACAACTTGACACATGTTCGTTCTCGGCATGCTAATGTTAGCGCGCTAGAATGCTAGCATTAGCATGCTAGCTGTTTAGGGCAATTTTGCAACCAAAATGCCGGAGAGTCCTATAATTTGGTACTTGACACGTGGTAACTGTCAGCATGCTAACTTTAGCGCGACAGTATGCTAACATATCATATCATCAGTCATACAACTTCACACATGTTCGTTCTCAGCATGCTAATGTTAGCGCGCTAGAATGCTAGCATTAGCATGCTAGCTGTTTAGGGCAATTTTGCAACCAAAATGCCGGAGAGTCCTATAATTTGGTACTTGACACGTGCTAGCTGTCATCATGCTAACTTTAGGGCACGAGACACGGTCCTACTTCCTGCTTCCCAACATTAACGTTAAAAAAAAAAAAAATACATTTAAAAAATAATAATAATAATAAAAATAAATTTAAAAAAAATAATAAAAATTGAAAATAATAATAATACAATTAAATTAAAAAATAAAAATAAAAATAGAAAAAAAAATTAAAAAAATACAATAAAATAAAAACACTAAAGTCATATCCATTCAAACATGAGTTTAGCTTTTGTCAGTGTTTTTTTTTTAGGCTTTGTCATATGATCTGTGCAAGGTGTGTGTGTGTGTGTGTGTGTGTGTGTGTGTGTGTGTGTGTGTGTGTGTGTGTGTGTGTGTGTGTGTGTGTGTGTCATGAACAGCCTTCACGCTTTGTGGGCCAGAAACAGGATGAAGCAGTGAGTTCACCAGCAGCTCGCTGACATTATCTCCCCCTTTGCTGTCTTGGAATGCCAGCCTGCTGTGAACTCCAAATACATGACGTCCTGTCACACCACTTGCGTGTGTGTGTGTGTGTGTGTGTGTGTGTGTGTGTGTGTGTGTGTGTGTGTGTGTGTGTGTGTGTGTGTGTGTGTGTGTGTGTGTGTGTGTGTGGTTGGTTCCAAAGCACAAAGGTATGCGGGTCGTCTCCAAGACCTGGTACAGTTTTGAATGGGAAGTATATTGACTCAGAAGTCATATGTAGACATCCACCCGTATGGGTTTTTCAGAGCGATACCGATACCAATTTACCAGATTATAAGGGGCACTTGCCAATCAGGTCTATTTTCAAACAAAAGGCCCATTAAAGAGGACATATTATGATTTATTTTCTATATTTAAAGACTTCCTTGTGGTCCCCATCAGTGTGTGTCAGTCAGACATGAAAATAATAGACCTCAAAATAATCAATCAATCTTCACCAAGAATTAAGAAAAAATGACCGACAGGAAGGCTCTGCCGTCCAAACTCGAAAGACCGACTGCAGAGTTCCTGTCTTCACAATAAAACTGCTGCTCCATCCTGCCTGCGCTAACAAAATAAGAGTCTCAGAGAGCTGGCGCACACAAGCTAGCAAGCTACAGATGTTTGCCGCCAATGAAAAAGTGTGGGCACTGACTCATGCAAACTGTTAGCGTGCTATCATTAGCATGCTGACATGCCAATTTTGTAGCCGACTGCCTCAGTCATACAAGTTGGTGCTTGACACATGTTAACTTTTAGCATTCTAGCGCACTATGCTAACATGAGCATGCTAACTTCTTATGGCAATTTTGCAACAAAACGACCGAGAGTCCTATAATTTGGTATTCGACACATCCAAACTGTTTGTGTGCTAGCATGCTAACATTACCATGCTAACTTTACTTTGTAGCCAAACTCCTCAGAGTGGTATAAACCCGGGACTTGACCAGACTGTAGATGGGCTGAATGCAACCAGTAAAGGGGAACTTGGCCGCATGACAACAAGGGTCGAATTGTAGCGCACTATGCTAACATTAGCATGTTAACTTGTTGAGGCAATGTAGCAACTCAAAGCCTGACAGTCCTATAATTTGGTACTTGAAACATACTCACTGTTTGCGTGCTTCCGTGCTAACATTACCATGCTAACTTTTTTGGGCCGATTCTGCAGCCAAACTCCTCAGAGTCGTATAAACCTGGGACTTGACACGTATTGCAGACGGGCTGAATGCAACCAGTAAAGGGTCGCATTGTAGCGTGCTATGCTAACATTAGCATGCTAACGTTTGAAGGCAATTTTGCAACCTAACGCCTGAGAGTCCTATAAATTGAAACTTGACATATCCAAACTGTTTGCATGCTTGTGTGCTAACATTAGTATGCTAACTTTACTTTTGCTAATTCTGCAGGCAGACTCCTCAGAGTGGTATAAACCTGGGACTTGACCAGACTGTAGACGGGGTGAATGCAACCAGGAAAGGTAGGCTTGGCCGCATGACAACAAGGGTCGAATAGTAGCGCACTATGCTAACATTAGCATGCTAACTTTACTTTTGCTAATTCTGCAGGCAGACTCCTCAGAGTGGTATAAACCTGGGACTTGACCAGACTGTAGACGGGGTGAATGCAACCAGGAAAGGTAGGCTTGGCCGCATGACAACAAGGGTCGAATAGTAGCGCACTATGCTAACATTAGCATGCTAACTTTACTTTTGCTAATTCTGCAGGCAGACTCCTCAGAGTGGTATAAACCTGGGACTCGACCAGACTGTAGACGGGCTGAATGCAACCAGGAAAGGGGGGCTTGGCCGCATGACAACAAGGGTCGAATAGTAGCGCACTATGCTAACATTAGCATGCTAACTTTTTTTTGGCCACTTCTGCAGCCAAACTCTTGAGAGTGGTATAAACCTGGGACTTGACCAGACTGTAGACGGGCTGAATGCAACCAGGAAAGGTAGGCTTGGCCGCATGACAACAAAGGTCGAATTGTAACGCACTATGCTAACTTTAGCATGCTAACCTTTTTTTGCCACTTCTGCAGCCAAACTCTTGAGAGTGGTATAAACCTGGGACTCGACCAGACTGTAGACGGGCTGAATGCAACCAGGAAAGGGGGGCTTGGCCGCATGACAACAAGGGTCGAATAGTAGCGCACTATGCTAACATTAGCATGCTAACTTTTTTTTTGCCACTTCTGCAGCCAAACACTTGAGAGTGGTATAAACCTGGGACTTGACGCACTGAGAGTTGAGCAGACTGGAGAAGAAATCTAACAATAGATTCAATAAATCTGTCAGATGTCAAAACATATATTGTGAAATTTATGACAATGAGAGTACATTTTATTCCTAAATGAATAAAAAAATATACTTTTTACATGCAGAGTAAAAGGGCTTAAAACTAGATCTACTTCACTATTTTTTTTTTTTAATACTCTTAATATAGCGTATGACATTGTAAAAAAAATAGAAAACGATACGGACGTCCCTACTTTACTAACCAGCTGGAGGTCTACAGGATTGACAAGTCCAGGTTGTCTTCAAATCAAGATGCACATCCTAGTCCACTCCCCACAACTTTGTTTAGGCCTGGAAATAGAAGGCTGGCACAAACGCGGCCCCCTGTGATGCCCACCCACGTAACATCCGTGACTCCAGGGGTCAGGCGGCAGGTCTATGGCGAGCAGTCGGGGTCAAGGGGATGAAACCAAGTGTGAAACGTGAGAAGACAAGGCCGCATGGTTTCTCAGGCAACAAGCAGAACGTGAGCTATTTGACAAAGCTCATAAGAGGGGTGATGGAAAAAGGAGTTGAGACACGTTAATCAGTAATGACGAGCTGGTGTGTCGCTAACGCCGCCAACGCCTCATGCTTCAGACCTCACATAATCCACCTGGACTCTTTCCACGCAAAACATAAGGAAAAACACATTTGTCCTTTTCCCGCCCACAATAGCTATTAATATATCGGAGAACATTTGCTCATGTCCTGCTAAGGACTGGAATTTTGGCTGAATCAAAGTCCTTTTGGAGGATTACAGCGAGGCGCTCCGGCATTTTTTCTGCTATGGAACTTCCTGTGTCTCATAAACACACACGCACATTCATGTCGTTCTCACCTTCTGGAGACCTGAGAAAAATGCAGACCTCTTTAGAACCACCCTTTCTAGATATATAAAGGTTTTCATAATACATACATACTACCGTGTTTCCTTGAATTGCCGCCGGGTATATAGTATGCACCTGACTAGAATTACTGCCGGGTCAAACTCGTTTCGCAAAAAATAATTAGCGTATGCTTAGCATTACCGCCGGCTCAGGATTAACACCGGGTCAAACTCGTTTCCCCAAATATTATTTTTATTAGCGCATGTCTAGAATTTCCACCGGGTCAAACTCGTCACGTCACGAGTGACACTTCACCTGTTATCATTTTCAAAATGGAGGAGGCTGATTTAAATAATTTGAAATCGCATAAAAGGAAGAAGATTAAGAGCTATTCAGTAGGATTTAAGGTCCAAGCTATTAAATATGTTAAAAAGAACATTAAGCAGTTATGTTTTATTAATATACCGTAGCTGCGTGTGTCAAATATGAGTCATTAAATGACTCCCGCCTCCTGGTGGTAGAGGGCGCTAGTGATCCTTCTTGCGACTACTCGGCTGCAGAAGAAGTGACAACAAGCAGCAAGAGTGAGCAGCGATCGTATATTTTTTCCTCTCCCTTGCACTTTTAACATGGAGGATTACATATCTAAAATAAAACAGTTTTCTAAACTGGACTTTCAATCGAAACAGGAGGTAAAAAGGAAGATCTTCATCGAGACAGACAGACTTTTAAAACTGAAGAAAGATAAGGAAGACTTCTATAAACAAGTTATTGATGCTTTTGATCAGAAGGAGCTGCGCATGGACTTCATTTATAAGTAAAGGTAAGACCATAATAACGTTTTTTTTTATTAAATGTGCTTTTCATGATAGTATCCTTACATCACACTCAAATTTATAAGCGCAAGCCTAAATTTACCGCATGCCTTTGGTAAGCGCCGGAGTGAGAAGAGATTTTAATATAATTAGCACATGCTTGCCTTTACCGCATGCCTTTGGTAAACGCCGGAGTGAGAAGAGGTTTTGAATTAATTAGCGCCCTGGCGGCAATTCAAGGAAATACGGTATGCAAATATAAAAAAGCTTGTTGTGAAAAATTTCACAAGCAAATGGTCACAATTTCACAATAAAAACTTCGAATTTTGGCAGTATTATAATAAAAGTCGTCATTTTACTCAACGCTAGTCAACATTTTACAAGAAAAACTGAACATTTGTGCAACATTATGAAAAAAGTTGTAATTTTACTCAATAACAGTGATCATTTTACAAGAAAATCTTAAGATTTTGGCAATTTTATGAAAAGGGTCGTCATTTTACTCAACAAAGGTCAAAATTTTATAAGAAAACTTATAATAATAATCGGAATTTTAATCAAAAAGTCATAATTTTACTCAAAAAAAGTCACTATATTACAACAACAAAAATAGTCAATACTGTGATAAAAGTCAGAATTTTATATGACAAATGTCACCATTTTGCATGAAAAAGTAACAATTTGACGATAAAAAGTAATAATTTTTCCAGAAAATATTGCAATATTACAGAAACAGAAAGAATATGAGAAATTGCTTCCAATTTTATAAGAAAAAAGTTGACACATTGTGAGAAAATGACTACTTTTAGTTCATTTACTTATTTATTTATTTAGTTTGCAATTGTTTTTTTATCTTCATTATTTACTTCAAGTTATTACAGTATGTCTGTATATACATATACTGTTAATGGGTACTATAGCCTTAGTACTGTAGTGTATTTCTTCATCCCATGGTCACATATGAGTTGCCTTACGTCAGCACCGGAAGTCGTAAAATCAGCTGTTCACCTGGCGGCGTTTTTTTTTTCCGGGGATAAATAAATAGGGAAGTCCTTCTATAGCTGCTGTCTTGTTTTATCATATATTGCTGCCTTTCCACCTGTCAATGTTTACTTTTGTATGCACATTAAATCAACAAAAAATCCTGACTTTGGAGCAATGTTCATAGACTCTAGTATTTGGCTCTCTATTAGTTTAGTCTTTATTTGAAGGGACAATGCACAGAAACAATAAGCTCAAAGACAGATATGTTCTGTACCAGATTATAGCGAAAGAGCTCATTTCCATCTGCAGTCCCTGGCTACTTAAATTAAAGGGATACAAAAATCATGCAATAAGATGACAAAATCATACAAAAATCATGCAATAAAGTTATGACAATAAAATCATACCATAGCATGTAATCAAATTAAGAAAACCCTTGCATTAAATGCAAGGGTTTTACGGAAGTCGTTCTTTAGCTGCCGTCATGTTTTATCATATATTGCTGCCTTTGCTCCTGTCAATGTTAAAGTGGGAACATTATCAGCAGACCTATGTAAGTGTCAATATATACCTTGATGGTGCGGAAAAAAGACCATCTATTTTTTAACCGATTTCCGAACTCTAAATGGGTGAATTCTGGCGAAATAAACGCCTTTCTGTTTATCGCTCTTTCAGCAATGACGTCAGATTGTGACGTCGCCGAGGTAACACACCCGCCATTTTCATTTTCAACACATTACAAACACCGGGTCTCAGCTCTGTTATTTTCCGTTTTTTTGACTATTTTTTGGAACCTTGGAGACATCATGCCTGGTGGGTGTGTTGTCGGAGGGTGTAACAACACTAACAGGGAGGGATTCAAGTTGCACCACTGGCCCGAAGATGCCAAAGTGTCTGCCGCCAGACCCCCGTTGAATGTGCTGGAGTTTCTCCACATTTTACCGGCGATGCTAAGGCAGATATGGCACAGAGATGTATGGATAACCTGCAGATGCATTTGCAACGATAGTCAACGAAATCACAAAGGTGAGTTTTGTTGATTTTGACTGCCAGCTAATCGATGCTAACATGCTATGCTAATTGATGCTAACATGCTATTTACCGGCGGTGCTAAAGCAGACATGGTACAGAGATGTATGGATAACCTGTAGATGCATTTGCAACTATATTACGTTTCCTTCCACCCACATTTAATGCGAAAAAAACACTTACCAATCGACCGATTTAAGTTGCTCCAGTGTCATAAGATGCGAAAGTCCTGATCGTTTGGTCCGCACATTTTACCGGCGATGCTAACGCAGCTATTCGGCCATGCTATGGCAATGAATAGCGTCAATAGCTATTCGCTCAATAGCTTCAGTTTCTTCTTCAATACTTTCATACTCCAACCATCTGTTTCAATACATGCGTAATCTGTTGAATCGCTTAAGTCGCTGAAATCCGAGTTTGAATCCGAGCTAATGTCACTATATCTTGCTGTGGTATTCGCCATTGTTTGTTTACATTGGCAGCCCTGTATGACGTCACAGGGAAATGGATAGTGGCATCGCAAATAGCGAAAATCAAGCACTTTAAAGCTTTTTTTAGGGATATTCCGAGACCGGTAAAATTTTGAAAAAAAAATCAAAAATTACAACAAGCTACTGGGAACTGATTTTTATTGTTTTTAACCCTTTTGAAATTGTGATAATGTTCCCCTTTAACTTTTGGCGGCATAGCTCGGTTGGTAGAGTGGCCGTGCCAGCAACTTGAGGGTTGCAGGTTCGATTCCCGCTTCCGCCATTCTAGTGACTGCCGTTGTGTCCTTGGGCAAGGCACTTTACCCACCTGCTCCCAGTGCCACCCACACTGGTTTAAATGTAACTTAGATATTGGGTTTCACTATGTAAAGCGCTTTGAGTCACTAGAGAAAAGCGCTATATAATTCACTTCAATCCAATCCAATCCAATCCACTTTATTTATATAGCACATTTAAACAACAATAACGTTTCCAAAGTGCTGCACAGCCATGTTAAAAACAATATTATGCTCCACCAATGACTGAATAAAACAAAAAATGAATAAAAACAAAACCAATAAAAACAATATAAAAACAAATATGATTAAAAACTATTTTAAAGGGCAAAATCAATTAAAACAGTAAAATAAAAATCAAAGTGTATAAAAAACACAGAGGACAACAGAGGACAGAGGACCACACAACTCACGTAGTGTTAAAAGCCAAAGAATAAAAGTGGGTCTTAAGACGAGACTTAAAACACTCACTTCACTTCACATTAAATCAACACAAAAATCCTGACTTTGGAGCAATGTTCACAGACTCTAGTATTTGGCTCTCTATTAGATGCAAGGGTTTTCCGTATTGGGACCATGATTTCTGTCCTAACTTGGTCACACCTCCTCATTAGGAAGGTACTTTTTGGAAGAGTGGCCGTGCGCAACCCGAGGGTCACTGGTTCAAATCCCACCTAGAACCAACCTCGTCACGTCCGTTGTGTCCTGAGCAAGACACTTCACCCTTGCTCCTGATGGGTGCTGGTTGGCGCCTTGCATGGCAGCTCCCTCCATCAGTGTGTGAATGGGTAAATGTGAAAGTAGTTTGAGTACCTTGAAGGTAGAAAAGCGCTATACAAGTACAACCCATTTATTTATTTATTTACTTTTCCTTGTTGATGTCTCAGACGAGTAACAATACAAGAACACACACACACACACACATACACACACACACACGGCGGTTTAGTTGTGTGACGTAATGTGAACCTTTCCACATGACATATCTTTGACTGCTCCAGTCACTCAAACAAAGGTAACCTTTCTTTGAAATTAATTCTCTCTCGTACCAACAAGGAGCCTTAAATCCTTACGACCTGACAAGAAAATGTCCGCAGCAGCGCCCAACAACAACAACAACAACAAAAAATGTGTGTTGAAATGACAGCGCAGTCATTTTAATTATGGCCTGTGGAAAGGTTGTTTTTCTTCCAGGTCCACAAATACAGTATTCCCTGGAAAACGCCATTGTGTGTTTTTTAAAGAGTGTGTGTGTGTGTGCGCATGTGAATACTATATTCATTTTGCTGCAGGAGGACAATCTATGAATAACAATGAGCGGCGCTAATGAAATCAGCCATCAACCTGCGATACATACATATTAAAGCAGGACCTCGCAGTGTCATTCGCTTAGTGCATCATTTGTTCCCGCTCCCTTTTCCCTTCACTGCCACCTGACCTTTAGAGGATGCACAGCCCCCCCACGCTACTTCAAATACTACTTTTACGCTTCAGGATGCACCACACTATTATATTCCTCTACTAATTGGAACGGAGGCAATAATAATCATGTTGATTACAAATATGTAAACACGCATTTCAGGGACGTCAGTTGACGAATGTTGAAGGTTATTATGGAAAAGGTAACTACGGACTATGATGTCATCTTCGCGACTCTGGTCCGGCCCCTTCTCCCCCCCCCTCACGCCGGCAGGGAAATGGATCCCTCCACCTGACAGTGGCCATTTTGAGCCTCCTCTCCTCCCCGGCTTGCCGGTAAACAATGGCAGAGGGATAATTGATCAAACAGCCAGGGATCCCTGCGAGTAGAGAAGGTCAGCGCCCGCTGAGGGGGGGATGGGCGGGAGAAGAAATGTGTGTCAATATGTGCATTTGTCTGTGTGGATGAGTGCAAACATGCATGTACACTGAGTGTGTGTGTGTGTGTGTGTGTGTGCGTGTAGGAAGACTTAGTATGGGGGGCTCGCTGATGCCATTTTTCTTCCCTGACAAAGACTCCATCTGCCACAGAGCCATTTGCTGCCTCCCGAGTCGGGAGAGCATTCTGCAAGCCGCGTTCACCTTGATGTCACCTCCACACACATCACGCCTTGCTGACGCTGTACACACACACACACACACACACACACATGCGACGACACCACAACCCATTTTGTTCCTTGTGTGTAAAATGGAAGTCTTTCACACCTCTATTTGTCTTCCACTATTAAAGGGGAACATTATCACAATTTCAAAAGGGTTAAAAACAATAAAAATCAGTTCCCAGTGGCTTGTTGTATTTTTGGAAGTTTTTTTCAAAATTTTACCGATCCCGGAATATCCCTAAATAAAGCTTTGAAGTGCCTTATTTTCGAAACCACTATCCATTTCCCTGTGACGTCATACAGGGCTGCCAATACAAACAACATGGCGGTTAGCACAGCAAGATATAGCGACATTAGCTCGGATTCAGACTCGGATTTCAGCGGCGTAAGCGATTCAACAGATTACGCATGTATTGAAACAGATGGTCGGAGTATGGAGGCAGGTACCGAAAATGAAATTGAAGAAGAAATTGAAGCTATTGCGCGAATAGCTATTGATGCTATTCGGCCATAGCGTGGGTGTACCTAATGAAGTGGCCCATACCATGGCTGCCTTATTAGCATCGCCGGTAAAATGTGCGGACCAAACGATCAGGACTTTCGCATCTTGTGACACTGGAGCAACTTAAATTCGTCGATTGGTAAGTGTTTGTTTCGCATTAAATGTGGGTATCTAGTTTCAAATGTACATACGGCTAGCGTAAATACCATGTTAGCATCGATTAGCGTAGCATGTTAGCATCGATTAGCTGGCAGTCATGCCGTGACCAAATATGTCTGATTAGCACATAAGTCAACAACATCAACAAAACTCACCTTTGTGATTTCGTTGACTTAATCGTTGCAAATGCATCTGCAGGTTATCCACACATCTTTGTGCCATGTCTGTCTTAGCATCGCCGGTCAAATGTGAAGACACTCTGGTACATTCAATGGGGGTCTGTCGGCAGATTTCTTGCCAGTGGTGCAACTTGAATCCCTCCCTGTTAGTGTTGTTACACCCTCCGACAACACACCCACCAGGCATGATATCACCAAGGTTCCAAAAAATAGTCGAAAAAACGGAAAATAACAGAGCTGAGACCCGGTGTTTGTAATCTGTTGAAAATGAAAATGGCGGGTGTGTTACCTCAGAGACGTCACGTTCTGACGTCTTCGCTAAATGACCGATAAACAGAAAGGCGTTTAATTTGCCAAAATTCACCCATTTAGAGTTCGGAAATCAGTTCTTTTTTCTGCAACACCAAAGTATATATTGACGCTTGCATAGGTTTGGTGATAATGTTCCCCTTTAAAGTAACAATACTTTTGATCAGGCAGGAGACCACGGTCCATCCAGACCCACACCTCCCGCCACCTGGACAGTTTTTCCCCCCTGGGCCATCAGGCACATGAACTATAACAAAATCCGATAGCTCAGTTAAAGCTCATGTTATTCTATTCTGTGTTTTATGTGTTTTATGTTGCACCATACCATTGCGCCAAGTACAATTTCTAGTTTGTGAACCCCTTCTCAAACAGTGGCAATAAAAACTCTTCTGATTCTTATTCTGATCCCCGTGTAATTGATCATGGCAGCCCGCCGCGGCAAAATAAAAGCTGCCGCACCTTAAAAATGTGTTTTTTTTTAAATTTAAGACAGAATAAAAATAAGATACAAGTAACAATGTATGGATAGGGTTGTCCGATACCAATATTTTGGTACCGGTACCAATATGTGTTTCAATACTTTTCTAAATGAGTGTTAGACAAGCCTCCTCTCTTCCTGTTTTTAAATCTCTCTTAAAAACATACTTTTATTCCATGGCTTTTAACACTGAGTGATATCCATCCTGCAATGGCGCCCCATAATACACCGGCTGTCAACCTGTTTTTATGTTTTATTTGTATTATTTTTATCCTGTTTTTGTTTGTGTTGTGTTTGCTCGGTTCTCGTATTATCTTTTAACCTGCCCATTGTACAGCACTTTGGATACCCCTGTGGTAAATTTGAAATGTGCTCTATAAATCAAGGTGATGTGATTTGATTAAATAAAGGGAATCACAGAAAAATGTCATTATTGTATTTATTTGAACAAAACATCTTAGGGTACATGAAACATATGTTTATTACTGTCATTTAGTCCTTAAATAAACTAGTCAACATACTAGACAACTTGTCTTTTAGCAGTAAGTAAACAAACAGACTCCTAATTAGTCTGCAGTAACATATTGTGTCATTTATACACCTGTTATTTTGTCAATATTATGAGGTACAAACTGTAAAAATGGATCATTAATCTACTTCTTCATTTCTGCTTGTTTTCTGTTTTAACATGTTCAGGGTTTCCCACACATTCATTTATTTGTGGCGGCCTGCCACAAATTTAAAAAAAAAAAAAAATAAATAAAAAAAAATATATATATACATATACATATATTTTTTTCCCCCCAGGGCTTTGACTCGCTCGACCGCTCAAAAAAACAATGGGACTCTGTCTGTGAATGGAGCTTGTAGTTACATATTATATAAATATGTAAATATTATATAAATATGTATATAAATATGTACATAAAGTGTTGTAATTATATTCCAACTCCGCGTTCTTCTTGGTCATCGCTGCCGCTGCAAGATGCGCCGTTTTGTGAGCGGGTCTTATTTTCGTGTCTCCACGAAAGTTTTTAGCACTCCCATAGCGAGCCTACTGACGGATATAAGTTAGAACTGTAAATGGCAACAATTGGAGGATGCATGTGCATGTACGAGCCAGTCTGCCTCACAACAAGAGGATACAGGGAAAGAAGGAACTTTGGGTAAATCTCTACCATATGTGGAGATACCAAACTGTAAAAAAATGTCACCAATTGGGGCAAATTACAAAGGGCTTGATTTTTGGGAGTAAGAAGAAAGGCAAGATTGTTTTATAATATCTCTCTGGTGCCTCCATGCTTGATTAGTCAGAGGCAGTATTTAAGCTTGTCTTTGCCAGTCAGTCGCCCTGGCATCAATGTGATCTTTTCTTGCTCTGTGATGACTTGTTTCATGCCTTGCCATAGTTTTGAGCTTTATGCCATGCCAAGTAAGTTTTGTTTGATTTGTGTTCGCAGTCTGTTTATGCGTTAGCTTTCTTCCTTAGCCCAAGTTGTGCCTCCGCTGGGAGCAATTTTTGTTTATATCTTTTTTTAGTTTAAATTAAGTCATGTTTTTACCTAAATGCCATGTCCCCGAGTAGTCCGTCTGCCTTCCTGGGAGAACGACCCCGCAATACTTCTTACCATTAATGCGACTTCTTGAACAGGTGCGGTAGAA